>NC_057802.1:40440079-40740079 GCF_018294505.1 Triticum aestivum
ACGACTTCGAATACCCACCGACCACTAATTTATTACCATTTCTGTCCTTCATATACGCGCTGACGGGTGGGCCCTATGGTAATGTGCGCTGCAGAATGTGGACCGTTTGACTGGTCAATTGATCGTGTTATCAACAAATTACGGAGCTGTATGGTGAGCCAGTGACCGTATGATCACCCTAAAATATACTCCTATTTTACTAACACAGTACAGACTCAAACTACCATTTCTTTCTTTCATATACGAGCTGACAGGTGGGCCCCACGGTTACGCGCCCCGATGATGCAACACTAGTTGCGCCGCGTGGAATGTTTGACTGGTTAATTGATTGTGTCATCAACAAAATATGGAGTTGTGCGGGTGAGCCAGTGACCGTATAATCATGATATGTATTTGTTTAACACGGTACAGACGCAAGGGCTCATATATACGTGCAAGCACTCACCGCTATAAGCGCACACACGCGAACCCTACCCCTATGAGCACCTTCGAGAGAGTGGGCCAGCATATATGATCTTGAGATTTTACGAAGTCACCATAGGTGCCTCGTAGTCGAGTGGAACGTCTCCTCCCACTGAACGTAC
This sequence comes from Triticum aestivum, assembly GCF_018294505.1. Classification (NCBI taxonomy): domain Eukaryota; kingdom Viridiplantae; phylum Streptophyta; class Magnoliopsida; order Poales; family Poaceae; genus Triticum; species Triticum aestivum. The sequence goes on from NC_057802.1 coordinate 40,440,664, forward strand.
ATCGCCGGAAAATACTGAAATTAACACAAGATAAATGCGAGCACCGGGACTTTAACCTTGGTGAGCTCGAGAAACCACTGTCCTCTAACCATCCAACCACATGTTGGTTAGCACGGCAAAATGTATGTGGTGACCGTGATGAGCTTATTCTGAAGTCCAGTGACCATATCGTGCTTTCGCTTCAAATACAATGACCGTAAGTGTCGTCAACAAAATACGGAGCACGCATCAAATGCAAAGTCCGTCAGTGTCATCAACAAAATATGGAGACGTATCGTGAGCTAGATACCGTTGTACTATTGTATATGCTTATTTTCTTAGTGGCCGATTGTGTGTGTGGTGTGGTGGGCACATCATTTCTAGTTGTGGTGGGTCAACATGAAGACTCATGGGTCGGTTCCATCCTGCGCCACATATAGGTTGGACCGAGACGTGTTATACGAAGACCCATGTGGAGGACTCGGCGTACAACACGAAGCTACCAGAGTTGCAGAGGACTCTATCCCCACTGGTGATAAGCCGACTATATATGATTTGTAACCCTAGGACCTTAGTATGTTATACAAGCTTGGGGGCTAGTTCGTCGATAGTATACACACACGCACAATGCCTGGTATTCACGTGTACTTTGTACACACCCCTATCACTAATATACAGTACCAGGAGTAGGCTCTTTCTTCAACTGCAAGGGTTCGATCCGAACTAGGGTAAAACTTAACCTCGTATTACCATCCAGCCTAACAGCCAGGGATATCCTACCAATGATATGATGAAATCATATCTGCCAACTACTAAGAGAGAGGTGTGTCGGGGGGGGGGGCAATGTGTGCGAGAGAGGCCTAAACATAATGTGCGTGCGGGAGACACGTAGGCACATATATGTGCGTATAGAGGGCTAGTAGAGACCGTGCATGTGTATATATGCATGTGAGAGAAATAGTGTTTTCCAACTGAGATTAGTGAAAAGAGTGGTACATAGTAGTCAGAAAGAGAGAGAGAGAAACAGAGAGAGCATGTGCGTGAGACACCCCGACACCCTGAGAGAGATTGTGAGCATGTGTGAAAGAGAAATGCCGATGCATATAAAGTGTGTGCACTTATGCGTTAGATAGAGAGATATATAACGCGTTTGTGAGAACGGGGCGAGGCATAGTGCATCTACGTGTAAAAGGCGGTTCTACGCATTAAATTAAAATATAAATGGCATTATTATTTTTGGATGAGATCATGAATTTTGCAAATTGCGTATGGACGAAAATTGGTTTATCAGACACCAATACTCTATTGAATTCTAGTATGTGCATGTGTTTATTTCATATTATCGATCCATAGAGTGAGAGCGGTTTGAAATACAGGCAATGGATGCTTTTGCAATTCATATATAAACATTAATTAGTGCACTCCATGTTGTTAGTGTGAAGCACTTTATACATTTGTCACTTGCATGGATACATTCCAAATTGCTAGCTACGAAATAGAATACATGTCGAATTCAACATAAAGGGGTTTTTGAAGATTCGAATTCATAGGAAGTGCATTCATCTATTTGAACCCAAGATAATGGCATTTGTAAATCAGATGTAAAAGGGCGCATCAATCTTTGTTGTGAGTTTGAACATGCTATATATATTCATACGCATATCTAACTTTTTTTTGCAACCAAGGAGATTATATCTGGAACCATGCATGAACTGAGGTAAGTTGCATATTTTTTAATATATACTCGTGTACAATGTATATTCAAATGTACCCCTCCATTCCAAAATAATCGTAGCTTTAGGATTTTCAAGAGTAAAGATTTGTGAAGTTTGACAAATCCTGAAAGTTCAATTCCAGAGAACCGAAAACGTTAATGCTTCTGCTCCCAAATATTGAACGAAGCGCCAAATAGGCCTCTGGTCACCCGAAACCGCGCGAGACTAATGTTTTGGTGGTAGGAAATTACCGTCCTGACTCTGGCCCGTGTAGCCTATCGGCCCGATTTTCAAAGGTCTAAACCAGGGTAGGTTTGTAACTTCACCAAGACGCCAGTCTCAACTGCCTCCGAGAAGCATTCATATGCCGTGGGCGCCTACCCATGCGCTCGGCTGAAATATATCCCGCCCACATTTGGGACACCTGACATGACTATCCTACCCCCAACCCGCAATATGTCCGAAATTTTAGATGGGGGCAAAGTTTGTAACTTTCCCCAAATTTCAAACAAGCGCGTCTCAAACTGAAACATTGTTCCCCCTTAGTTCCCGCCTCCCTCCCTTTCCCCATTCATACTCCGTGGGCGCGAAAACGCCCTCTCCACCAGCGGCAAAACCCCAGCCTCCTTCGTCCTCCACCCCTTAGCGGCCAATCCACCGCCGCCTCCTCCATCACGCCGGAGCCGGTACCCTGACATCATCGTCCAACGCAACCGCAACGCCCTCAAGGACTTAGCAGCTGAAGCCGAGGCAGAGCTGCCTCCACGACGCTGACGCCGACGTGCGCTGTACCAGAACCACTCCGACCACGCCGTCCTGCGCCTCACTGCTGCGGCTCCACTGTCGCAACCGTCCACCGCACCGGAGCTGTTCCCGCTACGCCGTCGTTCGCCGCCTTGGATCTGCTTCCCCGCCGCCGACAGACGGCCACCGCACCACACTCAACAACTTGGCCATGGGTTCTTCCAAGGCTGCACCGTCCTCCACAACTTCTGGTTTCCGGCGAAACACAAGAAGATCGTCGGAAAAACAGAAGGAGGACACAACACTGCCAGCAGAAAGAGGTACTCCTCTTCCCTTATTCGTGCAAATCTTACTTCTTCGCTCACACCGTATTCATCCCATGAAAGAAACTAGTTGAGCGCTTCTTACTGCATCTTCTTCGTGATACTAAATGCACAAGGTTTCCTCCCTTTTACTATTTCACCTTTGCTAGAGGTCAGTAGCCCGCCTGGATTTCAATTCAGGGTCAGTCGAACCACAATTAAAAGAAGCAGCACCCGCTTAGGCGCGCGGAGCACCTAGTACGCCTGTTCCCCGGGGAAGCGGCGCATCGGTGTCTATCATAGGGGTGTGGGGTGCAGGAGCTGCTTGCGCCCGATCTGGAGGTCGGCGGGGCTTGAATGGATGGCAGGGGGGGGGGCACTGCCAAGCACGGCGGTGCGGTGAGGTCGAGGGGAGGGCGGAGGCAGGGGAGGAATACTGGGCCGGTGGTCGCTGGCGTTTCGAGGAAGATCGCCAACACTGACTGGCTGGAGGTAGATGAAGGCGATCTGCCCGTTCTTTGTACATCGGACAGTGCAGAAAAAATGGACTGACCTATTTGCTTTCAGTTGACTGTTATTTTCATAGAATCCTGTACTAATTTAGTGTGCCATGCATGTTGTAGAGCTATCATATGTCTCCCGTCATTTATTTCTCACCGACCTGCTATCTGCTACCTTTACACTGTACTAATTGTGCACACACTTCACCCATACTCACACTATTGTTTTTTTATGCATGGGTATTTCAGACTCTGACGCAGTGTTGATGAATGCAGAAAAGAAAAGACAGAAGTCGCTCCAGTGTAATTCGAAGATAAGCACTAAGCGTTTCAGCGCTCTAATGGGTGCAGTGTCAGCAGTTGGAGACAGTAAACGTAGCTCTACAGTTGATGATCTCAATTGCCACACACAACCATCCCATGTGCTTGCTTTAACTTCGCACTGTCAAATGTGGTTGCATGTTGCATATGGTGTCTAGCTTGTATTGCTTCCAATTTGGTTAAATTGTATCTGCTTACTTTACACATTATACCTTTGATAATGACATGCCTTCCTGGTTTTGATACATACTACATATGTCTATTAACCATGTTCGTACATCAAACTAATGCTCTTTTGTATCCCTCGTCAATCACTTATGATGAGACAGTCACCCGAGTGGGTTACTGTGAGACGCCCTACTCGTTTAAAGAGTGCAGTGTCATCCTCCCCACATGATTCTCAAGAAACAGCAAGGCTAAATGAAGATAGTCAACGTAGCTCTCTAGTTGATCACCGCAATTCCCCCACACCACCATCGCAGGTGCTTGCTCTTACTTGGCAGTGTGATATGTGGTTGCATGTTGCATATGGTGTCTACCTTGTAATGCTTCTAAGTAGGGTAAATTGCATCTGCTTAGTTAACACATTATACCTGTGAGTATGACATGCCTTCCTGTTTTTGGTACATACTACATCTTTCTATTAACCATGTTCTTACATCAAACTACTTTTCTTGTGTATCCCTCATCAGTGCTCCTAATTTGTTAAATTGCATCTCCTTAGCTTACACATTATACATGTGAATATGACACGCCTTCCTGTTTTTGGTACATACTACATCTGCCTATCACACCATGTTCTTACATCAAACTACTGTTCTTGTGTATCCTACGTCTATCGCTTATGATGAGACAGTCACGCGCGTGGGTTAATATGAGACGCAATACTCTTATAAAGAATGCAATTTCATCCTCTCCACATGATTCTCAAGAAACAGCAAGCCTAAATGAAGATATTGAATGTAGCTCTGTACCTGAAGACCGCACTTCCCCTACACCACCATCACAGGTGCTTGCTCTAACTTCGCAGTGTGATATGTGGTTGCATGTTGCATACGGTGTCTAGCTTGTAATGCTTCTAATTAGGGTAAATTGCATCTGCTTAGTTTACATACTATACCTGTGAATATGACATGCCTTCCTATTTTTGGTACACACTACATCTATGTGTTAACCTTGTTCTTACATGAAACTACCTCTCTTCTATATCCTGCATCAATCACTTACGAGGAGTCACCTTTATTCGTTGCATATTGCATATTATTTCTAGCCTGTTGCCATGTATTGCTTCTAATTTGGTCAAATACATTTGTTAGGGCACCCTTTTAATTTGGCAGAGTGATATTGGTTTCATCTTTCATATGGTTTCTAGCTTGCATTGATTCTAACAAGTTCAAGCACCTTGTGCTTAGTTTACACTTTATACATCATACATGTCAATATGTCACACCGTCCTGTTTTTCATACATATTCCATCCTCGTATCATGCAGCTGCCTTACATGAAAGTAGTGTTCGTCAGTATCATGCATCAATGAGTTCTGAAGAGCAAATTTTATTCCTTTTTTCTTGTGGGTTTGACTTGACAAGGCAAAATCAAGAAAAAGGAAGGAAAAGAGGAAGGAAGGCGATGATGGTGTTCCTCTGCAGCAACGTAAACGGAGCATCTGTACCGATTCTTCTTGTACTGATAGTGCATTACAAGGTCCAAGTCTCCGCTCCCCTACTCCACCATCCAAGGTGCTTGGTCTAACTTGGCAGTGTAATATCTGGTTGCATGTTGCATATGGTGTCTAGCTCGTATTGCTCCTAATTAGTGTAAACTGCATCTGCTTAGCTTACACATGATACATGTGAATATGACACGCTTTCCTGTTTTTGGTACATACTATATCTGTCTATCACACCATGTTCTTACATGAAACTACTCATCTTGTGTATCCTGCATCAGTCACTTATGATGGGACACCTTTAAGTTGGCAGTGTGATATTGATTTGCGTCTTGAATATGATTTCTAGCATGTATTGCTTCTAGTTTGATGAACGCCACCTATGACGAGACAATTTTAACTTGGCAGAGTGATATTGATTGCACCTTCCAAATGGTGTCTTGCAGTGTTTCTAATTTGTTGAAGTGCCTTCTGCTTAGTTACCACATCATAGGTGTGAATATGTCAAGCCGTCCATTTTTTCGTACATATTCCATCCTCGTATCATGACTTTGCCTTTCATCAGAGTAGTGTTCGTCAGTATCATGCATGAATGAGTTCTGAAGAGTGAATGATATTCCTTTTTCTTGTCGGTATGACCTCACAATGCAAAATCAATAAAGCTGAAGGAAATTGGCAAGGCATTGGATGATGGTGGTCCTTCCGAGCAACTGAAACGGAGGTTCTCTATAAATTCTACTCCGCCATCCTCCCAACAAGATTCGCAAGACAACGCAAGGCTAGACAGTCAACGTAGCTGTGTAGATGATGATCACATCTCCCCTACTCCACCATCACAGGTGCTTGCTCTAACTTGGCACTATTATATGTGGTTGCATGTTGCGTATGATGTCTAGCTTGTATTGCTTCTAACTTTGTTGAATTGCATCTGCTTACTTTACACATAATGCCTGTGAATATGACATGTGTTCCTGTTTCTACATCAGACTACTATTCTTGCATATCCCGCATCAGTCACTTATGATAAGGCACCTTTAAGTCGCCACTGTGATATTGGTTGTGTCTTGCATATGATTTCTAGCATCTACTGCTTCTAATTTGTTGAAACGCCATACAGTTTGAACTTGGCAGAGTGATATTGGTTGCATCTTTCATATGGTGTCTAGCTTGTAGTGCTTCTAATTTGTTGAAATGCCTTCTGCTTAGTTACCACATCATAGGTGTGAATATGTCACACCATCATGTTTTTCATACATATTCCATCCTCGCATCATGTGTTTGCATTTCATCCGAGTAGTGTTCGTCAGTATCATGCATGAATGAGTTCTGAAGAGCGAATTTTATTCCTTTTTCTTATCGGTTTGACTTCACAATGCAAAATCATTACAGCTGAAGGAAATTAGTCCGGCAGTGGATGATGGTGGTCCTTCGGAGCAACTCAAACAGGGGGTCTCTACAGATTCTACTCCGCCATCCTCCCAACAAGATTCGCAAGACAACACAAGGCTGGACAGTCAACGTAGCTGTGTAGATGATGAGCACATCTCCCCTACTCCACCATCACAGGTGCTTGCTCTAACTTGACACTATTATATGTGGTTGCATGTTGCGTATGATGTCTACCTTGTATTGCTTCTAACTTGAATTGCATCTACTTACTTTACACATAATGCCTGTGAATATGACACGTGTTCCTGTTTCTAGAACATACGTGTACATGATGAGCACATCTCCCCTACTCCACCATCACAGGTGCTTGCTCATACTTGGAACTGTTATACGTGGTTGCGTTTTCCGTATGATGTCTAGTTTGTATTGCTTCTGATTATGTTGAATTGCATCTGTGTCGGAGTAAGTGGCCACGGGTAGCCTAACCGACTACCCCTGGCTCTTCGGAAAATTTAGCAGGCCTTTGGGCCTTCAAGCACTCCAAGCATTTGGGCCGCCTTCCCTGGCCGGCTACTACTAAAGCCGACTCCCGGAAGACGACCCAGCCTCACCGACTCCTCCCTAGGGCGACTACAGGGTGGCCGACTCCAAGAAGCCGGCCAAGAAGCCGACTCCTAGGAGCCGGCCAAGACCGCAACCACTCCCACATAACGGCGACGCGACGGGGTGAGGCCACAGTGCGGTCCACGACCCCCGAAGCCCGAGGCGGGCATGGCTACAGGAGGCCGTACGGGGTGGACGTCTCCCGTGCGGCTCGGCACTGTAGCCACGCTAGCCTCGACGTCATCCACGACCCACTCCTGTAAGGCCCAAGGACTGCGGCCCTTTCAGCCAGAGAGAGGCGTGAAGGCGGCCCGACTTTTCCTAGTCGGCCAAGAGTATAGCCGGCCTCCAGAAGCCGGCTACTCTCTTCCTCGAAGCAGGAGCCCCATTAAGGAGACAAGACGAGGTGAGGCTACAGTGATAGCCCCCGAGGCGGCCCACTGTAGCCACGCTCACCTCGACAAAGCCCTCATCATCAGAGGCGCGGCTACAGTAAGCAGCCGCCGACAAGACCCTAGACGGTGGGACCGGCCTGTCGACCAAGTAGCCGGCAGCCGGCGGGACCCAGCAGCCGGCGGAGAAGCCGGCGAGCGTAGACACTGACGGCTGGGACCAGTTCCCAGTCGGATTACCATCGTACCCCCGGGGGGTAGGCCTATATAAACCCCCCGGAGCACCCATGCAAAGGGTTCGCTTCTAGGTTCGACCCAAGCATAGCACACACACCATAGATAGAGAGAAGCAGGAGCTAGCCTTGCTCTTCTTCTCCCTTGACCTCAACAGCTCTAGGAGTGATTGTAGCTACCCTTTATCGATCTAGTGATCATGTGGAGACCCCGCAGAGCAGGACTAGGGGTGTTATCTCCTCGGAGAGCCCCGAACCTGGGTAAGATTCGCCGGCGTGCATATCTTCGCCTCATCCCGTTTCCGGGCACCGGCGACGTTTTATTGCCTCCCACAATGATAAGCCATCCCTTGGCATATGTCGCACCAACCACCCGACATTTGGCACCCACCGTGGGGCCAGGTGCACCGTCGTCCGGAGACCTGTTCTGGACGGGAACCCTCTTCCTCCCCCGCGAGCGCAGCCAGCCTACTGCGCCCGATGGCGTTTGCCTCGACGCGCTGCAAGGCGTCGACGACGCCTGCGCAGTGAGCCGTCTCGCCGATCTGCTTGGTGAGACTCGCATCTCCGACGAGCCTGCGTCCGACGCAGGCACCGACTACCCCGAGAGCCGCCTCGTCAGCCTCCTCGACCAACTTCACGTCTCCAGCGAGCCCGCTGCGGACATGGAGTCGGTCGGCTCCACCGACCCGATACTCATCGACTCCGACACCGCGTCGCTCGACGCCTACCCCTCCGACGTGGTGGTCTTCGATGACCCCCTCCCTCGAGCTGACAGCGGTAGGAGCGCTGTCACCGAAGTGCTGGTCATCAGCCACGTCTCCAACTCGGGCGAGAATGCCCACGACGTTCAGCAAGCGGCGATGCACGACCTCTCCGTCCCCATCCCGGCCGACGCCGACACCGAGACCCTGGAGGCACGCCACCTTGCCCTCATCGTGGAGGGCAAGAAGATAGCCTCGATGAGACGCCTCACCGAGGCCCACCAGCGCGAAGTCGACCGCGCCGCCTTCGGGACGCCGCCGCCTAGCGGCCCGAGCCGAGCCGGCTTCGTCCAGAAGCGCGGCGCAGCCGTTGCCAGCATGCTGGGCGCAGATCGCCCCGTCTACGCCACCCCGCTCGAGAATCTGCGAGCCGCTCAGGCGGCTGCAGAGGAGCTCAATGGGCTGGGAGCCGATGAGCTCCCTTACATGACAAGACGGATCCAGCAGCTGATCGACGCGGCTGCAGAACGGCACGAAGCCGGCGCCCGAGCTGATAGCCATCCCCCGCGCCGGGAGCACGCCGCGACGTCCCGCTCGCCGACTGCGAGCGGCGCGCGCCAGAAGAAAGACAAGGAGCCGGCTGCCAGCTGCAGCCGGACTCGCATTACCATCGAGCGCGACGCAGATGGCCGCCCTCGAGCTGTAGAGCACCAGGGAAACTTGCCCCCTCCCCCGCCTCGAAGATAAAGACGCCTCACTCCACCGCCTGTCACACATCCGACTCTTGGCGACCGACTCGGCCGCCGAGAAGGAGTCGGCGAGAATGACGCCCGCCACAGGATCGACCGCCTTGCTCGGTCCTTGGCGTTAGAAGAAGAAGATGATGTCGGCCCGCCATGCTTTGGCCCCCGCATCCGCGATGAGCCCTTCCCCAAAGGGTTCTCGCTTCCCAGAGACACACCCAAGTACAACGGCTCGGTGAAGCCGGATGATTGGCTCATCGACTACTCCACAACCGTCAGCATCGCCAACGGAAATCGGCGTGTCGCCGTGAAGTACGTCCCCTTGATGCTGCAGGGCACGGCGCGCACATGGCTCAACAGCCTCAAGCCCTACAACATCAATAGTTGGCTGGACTTCACCGAAGTTTTCGTCCGCAACTTCACCAGCACCTACAAGCGGCCTCCCAAGCCTCGCCAGCTCTCCCTCTGCGTCCAGGGGCCCAACGAATCGGCCCGCGACTACCTCACGCGATGGGCCGAGCTCCGCAACTCCTGCGAGGGAGTGCACGAGGTCCAGGCCATCAAGTACTTCACTGCCGGGTGCCGAGAGGGCACCCTCCTCAAGCACCGACTCCTCTGCGACGAGCCGGCTACCCTCGACGAGCTACTAGTCATCGCTAACATGTACGCCACTGCCGACTCCTCCATGAAGACCGAGCTCCGAGTAGACGCCTCGGGGAAAGTAATTGCTCCGGCTCCCAAGAAGCCGGCTGGCGACCCTAACCGGCGCCCCTACCAGAACGACCACAAGCGCAAGGGCCCCATGCCGACTTCCTCCAGTCGGCAGGTGGGCACAGTTGAAGACGAGCAGCCCGAAGAGCGGCCCGCTCCCAAGAAGAAGGGTGGCCGGCCGCCCTGGCAGCCGTCTTTCTCCTACGAACAAGCACTCGATGCTCCCTGCAAGTTCCACAACGGCGCATAGCCGTCCAACCATACAACATGGAAATGCCACTGGCTCACCCGCATCACCAAGGGTGAAGGGATGGTGCCGCCTCCGCCTCCCGGCCCGCCGCCTCCGGCTCCCCAGCAGCCGGCGGCCCGGCCGGTAGTCGGCGCCATCCAAGACGAGTTCCCCGAAGCGCACGACACCTACGTCGTCTTCACAAGTCAAGTCGACGACAAGCGCAGCCGACGCCGGCAGCACCAAGAAGTAAACGCAGTCGCCTCTAGCACCGCCGAGTTCATGCACTGGTCGGAAAAGCCCATCAGCTGGAGCCAGGCCGACCACCCAGAGGTGATGCCTTCGCCTGGCTCCTATGCTATGGTCTTGGACGTCACCCTTGTGACGGAGAGGCGAGCTGCCAGATTTTCCCGCGTCCTGATAGACGGCGGAAGCAGTATCAACATACTGTACCGCGATACCATGGACAAGCTGAACATCAAAGCAAAGCAGCTCATGCCGAGCCGCACCGTCTTCCATGGTATCGTACCCGGCCTATCTTGCTCTCCAATCGGCAAGATCAAGATGGATGTTCTCTTCGGAGACAAAGATCACTTTCGCCGGGAAGCAATATGGTTCGAGGTGGTGGATTTGGAGAGCCCCTATCATGTACTACTTGGCCGACCTGCTTTGGCCAAGTTCATGGCTGTGCCCCACTATGCCTACCTGAAGATGAAGATGCCGAGCCCGAAGGGGATCATCACGGTAGCCGGCGACTACAAGAAGTCCATCGAGTGTGCCATGGCCAGCAGCCGGCTGGCCGAGTCCCTCGTGGTGGCGGAAGAGAAGAAGATGTTGGAACGGGTTGTGGCCATGGCCGGCAAGCAGCCGGCCTTGTCCCCCAACCCCAAGGATTGTGATGCGCAGGGCTCCTTCCAACCTGCCAAAGAGACGAAGAAGATACCTCTAGACCCGGAGCACCCGGAGAGGTTCGCTATGATTGGGGCGAACTTGGACAGTAAATAGGAAGGCGAGCTCGTCGACTTCCTCCGTGAGAATCGAGACATCTTTGCATGGTCCCCAAAGGACATGCCGGGGGTGCCGAAGGATTTCGCCGAGCACAAATTACATGTCCGAGCTGATGCGAAGCCGGTCAAGCAACCCCTCCGCCGACTATCAGAAGAGAAGCGAAGAATCGTGGGAGAAGAGATAGCCCGGCTCCTTGCAGCCGGCTTCATCATGGAAGTGTTCTTTCCAGAATGGCTTGCCAATCCAGTTCTGGTTTTGAAGAAGAATAACAAGTGGCGCATGTGTATAGACTACACAAGTTTGAACAAGGCCTGCCCAAAGGATCCGTTTGCTTTGCCACGGATTGACCAAGTGATAGACTCCACAGCCGGATGCGAGCTGTTAAGTTTTTTGGATGCATACTCAGGGTATCATCAGATCAAGTTGGACCCAGCTGACCGCCTGAAGACTGCCTTCATCACACCCTTTGGAGCTTTCTGCTACCTGACAATGACATTCGGCTTGAGAAATGCCGGTGCCACTTTTCAGCGTTGCATGCAGAAATGTCTCTTGAAACAACTCAGCAGAAATGCCCACGTCTACGTAGACGACATTGTGGTGAAGACAGAGAAGCGCGGTACCTTGCTGGAAGACCTGAAAGAAACATTTGCCAACTTGCGCCGATTCCAGATCAAGCTCAACCCCGAGAAGTGCGTGTTCGGAGTGCCAGCCGGCCAGCTGCTAGGCTTCCTGGTCTCCGAACGCGGCATTGAGTGCAACCCTGTCAAGATCAAGGCCATCGAGAGGATGGAGATTCCCGCCAAGCTGCGAGATGTGCAGAAGTTCACTGGCTGCTTAGCCTCCCTGAACCGTTTTATCAGCCGACTAGGAGAGAAGGCTCTCCCTCTGTACCGACTCATGAAGAAGTCCACTCACTTTGAGTGGAATGATCAAGCCGACCAAGCCTTCCATGAGTTGAAGAAAATGTTGACCACTCCGCCTGTCCTGGCTGCGCCGACTGAGAAGGAGCCCATGCTCCTCTACATCGCCGCGACAAGCCGAGTCGTCAGCACTGTTGTTGTGGTCCAGCGCCCGGAGGAAGGCCGAGCCCAGCTGGTCCAGAGGCCGGTCTACTATCTCAGCGAAGTACTGTCCAGCTCAAAGCAAAACTACCCGCACTACCAGAAGATGTGCTACGGGGTGTACTTCGCTGCCAAGAAACTGAAGCCCTACTTCCAAGAGCACCCCATCACGGTCGTGTGCACTGCCCCGCTCGCCGAGATCATAGGCAGCCGGGATGCATCCGGCCGGGTGGCCAAATGGGCCATTGCCTTGGCGCCCTACACGATTTTCTATCAACCCCGCAGCGCCATCAAGTCGCAAGCATTGGCCGACTTCCTCGTCGACTGGGCCGAGACCTAGTACTTACCGCCGGCTCCCGACTCTACCCATTGGCGGATGCACTTTGACGGGTCCAAGATGCGCACCGGCTTGGGAGCCGGCATCGTCCTCACCTCTCCCAAAGGCGACAAGCTCAAGTACACGCTGCAGATCCACTTTGTCGCCTCCAACAACGTGGCCGAGTACGAGGCGCTCGTACATGGGCTCCGGCTAGCCAAAGAACTCGGCATACGCCGGATCCTGTGCTACGGTGACCCAGACTTGGTGATCCAGCAATCATCTGGCGACTGGGACGCCAAGGACGCGAACATGGCGAGCTACTGTTTCCTCGTCCAGCAGATGAGCGGATACTTCGAAGGGTGCGAGTTCCTTCACGTGCCAAGGGCCGACAACGACCAAGCAGATGCCCTAGCACGGATCGGCTCCACCCGACAAGCCATACCGACTGGCGTCTCCCTCCAGCGCCTCCTCAAGCCGTCCATCAAGCCGTCTCCAGAGTCGAATTCCATCTTCGTACCGCCTGCGCCAGAAACAGCCGGATCCGGCTCAAGAAACCCCACAAGCGGCACGGGGACTTCGACGACTGCCCCGGGGACTAACGTAGTTGCACCCGGCCCAGGGATTTCAGAACCCGGCCCGGGGACTACAGCAGTCGGCCCGGGGACTGCAACGACACAAGAAGCGGTGGTCGACTCCAATGCAACACCCAACCCACCCACCCGAGTCATGGTGGCCACATTAACAGCAGAAGAAGTCACAGCTCCCTCATGGGCCCAGCCCATCCTCAAGTTCCTAGTCAGCAGAGAGCTGCCGGCTGATGAGGTCACAACAAGACTAGTGCAACGACGAGCCGCAGCATACACAATAATCAACAAGGAGCTCGTGAAGCGCAGCGTCACTGGAGTCTTCCAGCGTTGCGTCGAGCCAGAAAAAGGAGTGGCAATCCTCAAAGACATCCACCAAGGCGAATGCGGCCATCACGCCGCCTCAAGATCCCTCGTGGCCAAGGCTTTCCGCCATGGGTTCTTCTGGCCGACTGCCTTGGAGGATGCTAAAGAAATAGTCAAGAGCTGCAGAGGATGTCAAGTCTTTAGTTCCAAACAACACCTGCCGGCTTCTGCCCTCAAGACCATTCCCCTCACCTGGCCTTTTGCCGTCTGGGGACTGGACATGGTGGGCCCTTTCAAGACAGCCCGCGGTGGCTTGACACATCTACTCGTTGCGGTGCACAAGTTCACAAAGTGGATTGAAGCCAAGCCAATTAAGAAGCTGAACGGGCCGACTGCCGTGACATTCATCACCGACATCACTACTCGGTACGGCGTGCCGCACAGCATCATCACCGACAACGGCAGGAACTTCGCCAAAGGCGCACTGGCACGTTTCCGCGCGATGCATGGCATCCGACTGGACTTAGCGTCTATTGCCCACCCGCAGTTAAACGGCCAGGTCGAGCGAGCAAATGGACTTATCCTCTCCGGCATCAAGCCCCGACTAGTTGTACCACTGGAGCGATCGGCCGGCTGCTGGCTCGAAGAGCTGCCGGCTGTCCTCTGGAGTCTGCGCACTACACCCAACAAGTCAACCGGCTTCACTCCATTCTTCCTTGTGTACGGTGCCGAGGCCGTCATCCCAACAGACATCGAGTTCGACTCGCCTCGGATCACCATGCACACGGAGGAGGAAGCCAAAGAAGCAAGAGAAGACGGCGTCGACCTACTGGAAGAAGGCCGGCTGTTAGCCCTCAGCCGGTCCGCCATCTACCAGCAAGGCCTGCGCCGCTACTACAACCGCAAGGTCAAGCCAAGATCCTTCCAAGAGGGCGACCTTGTGCTCCGGCTGATCCAGCGAACAGCCGGCCAGCACAAGCTCTCGGCCCCTTGGGAAGGCCCTTTCGTCGTCAGCAAGGCACTCGGCAACGGCTCCTACTACTTGATCGACGCGCAAAAACCAAGAGCACGCAAGAGAGATGACTCCGGCAAGGAGTCGCAGCGACCATGGAACGCAAACCTCCTAAGACGATTTTACAGCTGAAAAGCAGTATGTATCACGTTCCCCTTTTTGTATCAAGTACAAACCAACAGGCCCCCCGAACAGTACTCGGGGACTGCCTTTTATTTATCTATGAATGACGAGTGTCATATCCATGAATGTATTATTACATTTTGAATTTTTGTCCGGCACCGGGTCCGACTAGTCGGCCCGGGGACTGGCCGCCTTGAGCTATATCGAAAGTTCTTCCTAAAGTCAGCAAAGTAGTGCGCCGGCTCCCGAGTCCTCCCTTGTTGAAAGTTGCAGCTCAAAGAACTGACTGTCCGACTAGCAAGAGGAACGACAGAAAGGACGCTCACACGAAAAATGGCTAGGGAACAACTAACCTATATAGCAAAGAGACGGCCTCCAAATATGCCTGCGGACTGTCAAAACAGCCGGCTGGCCGGCTTCCTAAAAAACTTAGCTTAAGTCCGGCAGAGCTAAAAGTACTTCCCCCTCCCCAATCGGCCAGGCACTCCCCGGCTACAAATTGCAGAGCAACTGTTTGACTAGGGAGGCGGCAACCAAGGGAGGGCGACAAAGGAAAAAAGCAAAAGTACAAGGGAAGACCGATTGCATAACTTATATACATAAAGCCGCCCACAGGCCGGCAACAGACTTGAGTTTGAATACACCCAGTGGGTGGAATTGTGCAGACTTAACCAAACATTGTTCAAAAGTAACAAGACAGGAAAACAAAAGAAAGAAGACTAAGGCGCGACAGGAAGGCCGAGCTGGTCGGTAAAGGCGGCCTCGCCGGCTGAAGGAGTGGCCGCCTAGCTGGTCCCGGCTTGACCACCTCCCGCGGCAGGAGACGCACTCGCACGCGACGTAGTGCTGGAGGCGCGGTCAGGCTGGCCGGCTACTCCACCAGCCGGCTCGGCGTCTTCACCCTCCTCCTCCTCCTCTTCGCCCTCGTCGCTGGAATCGATTTCCTCCGCCGAGTCCTCGCCGTACGCCGGGTCCAGCCCGAACCAATCTTCTGGCTGGGCGACTCCATTGTCGTCCACCTCGGGGGCGAAGGCGTTGGTGTCGGTGTAGTCGGCGATCGCTGAAGCCCGCCGAATGATGGCCGGCCGCGCCGGCTCCAGCTCCATGTCGGCTTGCGGCCGCCAGGTAGCCAGCTGGTCCAAGTTCAGGCCGGGATACCAGGCCTTGACGAACTCCAGCGCCCGCCTGGCGCCGGAGCGAGCCGCTGACGCCTTCCAAGCCTCGAAGCGGCGGACTGCCACCTCCAGCCAGTCGGCGGTCCGACTGGGGGTGCGAGGGACCACTTGGCCGGGCCAGAGGGCGGCCAAGACCTGCGACCCTGGATCGCCAGGAGCTATTCCTCCAGCGAACGGCCGGCGGTTGGCGAGATCTCGAAGCCGGCTTTTCTCTTCACCTGGCGACGGGCTTCGATGGCCTGGTTGGCGGCAGTTGAATAGCCGGGGAAGTACTCTGCGCGAAGAAGAAAAGAAAAGAAGAACACCAGAATCAGAAAAACAAGCCAAAGTGGTAGATGGCAAGAAAGGACGAAGGGGTAGACGACTTACCGTCAACCAGATCCTCGATCTGGCCATAGCCGGAGACCAGAGTCTGCCTGGCCTCTGCCCAGCCGGCCGCCTCCGTCTCGAACTCAGCCTGGAGGGTGGCTTCGCGATCCTGCGCAGCCTTCAGCGCCGCCTTGTGGCCTTCCTCCTGGTCGGCCAGCTTCTTGACCAGGCGGTCGCGCTCCTGCACCAAGGCGGCGAGCTCCGCGTCCTTGGCACGAAGAGCAGTCTGGGACTCCCCCAGCTGTGCCCTCAGACTGGCGTTGGCCGCTGCAGAGATAGAAGAAGAAGAAGAACAATAAGAAATCATCAAGGAAGATCCGAGCCGACTGCTCAGCAGTCGGCCCGAATCTCGGGGACTACACCCAGTCGGTGCGCTGACGCGCCCCCACATGAGATAAAGATCAAGTCACATACCTCGGCTCTCAGTAAGATCGGCGGTCTTCTAAGTCAGCTCTCGAGCCTGGGAGTTGAAGGCGGCCGCTCGGAGGTTGTGGTAGTCCTGCAAGACGGACAGAAGACCGAAGTGAGAACAAAAGCAGCAAAGACAAAATCTCCAAGAAGTTCCAAGCCGCTTGCTCAGCAGCCGACTCGGAACTCGGGGACTACACCCAGTGGGTGCGCTGACGCACCCCCACGAGAGAAATCAAGATCAAGAAAGAACAAGATAGGATTGCTAACCCGGATGGCTGCCCGCGTTGCGAGGAATTCGTCGGTGAACTGCCTCAGTGCCGCGGCTTGGCTTTGGAGCCGGGTCCGGACGTCTTGTGCAGCGACGTTCACCACGGCTGTCCCTCCGCCCGGCGTCCACCCCGAGGTAGCGCTGGCCGCCTCCGCGTCTCGGGCCGACGAGCTGGAGCCCACGGCCGGCTGTGGCTCCGACGCAGCCTTCTGCGGCTCCAACGCGTCCTTCCCTGCACACCGGCTTGGCGGAACCCGAACCGCCACCTCAGCTCCCGCGGCCGGCTCGCCCTCCGCCGACTGTGCGGGCGCAGGCTCAGGCTGGCCGCCTTGGGCCGCCCTAGTCGGAGGAGTCGGCCCCGGCGCCTCCCCCAAGATGATGACATCGTCGCCGCTTCCTCCCAGCCCCGACTGGGAACCGCTGGCTCCCCCTGGCGAGGGATCCACATCCCCGGGCGCCATGGTGCACAGGGGGGTGACCATCAAAGCCTCCCCTGCCGCCGCCTCGGCCTCTGCCTGGGCCTTGGCTGCGGCCTCGGCGAGCGCCTTCGCCGCCTCCTCCTCCCGAGTTGCCTGGGCGGCGGCTGCCCTCCGTGCCTCCGCCTCCCGCGCTTCCTGCTCCTCCCGCACCTCCCGCGCATTCCTTTCCGCGCCTCCAGGAGGGCGGCGCGAGGATCTACACGGCGGGTGGTGCTCCCAGAGCCCCCTGGCGACCCGACGACGGAGCCGGCAGCCGCCCGCTCAAGTGACAGCGGAGCTCTGACCGTTGAAAAAGAAGACGAAGGTTCAAGAACCACCAAAGGAAAGAAAGAAGGAAAGTACATAGAAAGAGAGAACTTACGCCGACACAGTCTGCGGCTGCTTCACCACTTTGCGGAAGCGAGCCGCCTTCGCGGCCGCCTCTTCCCGCCTGGTGGCTGCCGCCCCACCCCTGGGCTTCTTCATCCGGCTGCCGAACATGCCCTGGGTGGCGCGACGTTTCTGGCCTCTACCCCGAGCAGGCTGCGCGCCGGAGGAGCCCGCGCCGCGTCCGGATGCCGGCTGGCGGTGCGGGATGGCTTCGGCTTCGTCCTCGTCCGGCCAGTCGTCGAAGGTAGCGGTGAACCCGGAGCCGCCTGCTTCGCCGCCGGCTTGGCCACCGGCTGGCTCGACGGCATCCTCCATATGGATCGCCCCCAGGTCGGGGTCTTCCTGGTCGTGCTCGGTCCGATCGGGGACGAAGCGGCGCTCCACGTCTGTCCCGCCGGCCGGCCGAAGCAGAGGACGCTGTCAGAAGAACGAGCCGACTGAGTTAGAGTCGGCCCAGAAGAACTCGGCGACAAGGCTAACGGAGAGAGAGAAAAAGAAACGAGGGGAGCGTACCGCAGGCGGAGGATTGGCACGGCTGTATGGCTCCTTGCCGAATTGCCAGTCTTCAGAAAGTTGGCAGTTGGCAAGGTAATTCACCATGGAGGCGGCGTCGTGCTGCGGCATCTCCTTGGTGCACATTCGGCTCGGATCGAGCTGGCCGCTCATCTGACAGATCAGATGAGGCCGGCTCTGGAGCGGAAGAACCCGGCGCATGACGAACGCGGCCAGGAGGTCGGGCCCCGTCAGGCCCTCCGACTGGACCATCACCCGCAGTCGGACGATGGCGGCATTTCCTGCTTGCGACAGCGTCACGGCCCAGAAGGACCACTGGGGCAGCCTGCCCGCCGACGGGCCGGCCACGTAGGCCGGCAAGTTGAGGTAGTCGCCCCGGGGAGCGATGCTCCGCACGTAGAAGTATGACTTCTGCCACTTCTTCACCGATTGGATCAGCGTGATGATGGGGAAGGGGTTGTCGGCGCCTGATCTCCGCGACGCGATGAAGGCGCCGGTCTGAGCTGGCACGCCCCGCACGCGCGTGCCCAGCTTCGACTGGAAGAACTCCCCCCAGAGCTCGAGGGTGGGGAGGACGCCAAGATAGCCCTCGCACAGGGTGACGAAGGCCGACAGCAGCACCACCGCGTTGGGGGTGAGGTGGTGCGGCTGGAGCTGATAGAATTCCAGCCAGGAGCGGAAGAAGGCGCTCACTGGCAGGCCGAAGCCGCGCAGGAAGTGCGAGCGGAAGACCACCCGCTCGCCCTCCCGCGGCGCCGGCCTGATTTCCTTCTCCGGCGCGAGGCGGACCTCCACTTTGTCCGCGCTGGGCAGACGCCGGGTGTCGCGGAGGAATTCGATGTGGTCGTTGTGGACGATGGAGCCGTCCCAATCCCCGCCAAGCTGCTCTACGTGAGGAGGCAGGGTGAGGGCTAGCGCGGCGGCAGAGGAGCGTGCGGAGGAAGAGCGCGGCGGCGAGGCGCTGTCGCGAGAACGAGCAAGGGAAGAAGATGGTGGGAGTAGGAGGAGCGTGCGAGGGCCTGCCGCCCTCCGCCTCCCCCTACTTATAGCCTCACGCGGCCGAAGAGGCCGGACGTGGGGGGGGGGAGACGTGGGATTAACTGCGCCCACTCCCCCCACGTCTCGCGTTTATTACGCATAAGTGCGAGCAGAAACTGCCGCACGGAACGTGCGGGCGGTTTCGGGATACAAAGGATCCGCGCCTGGGCCGGGGCGCGGACGTGGCGGGCCCCCTCCCTGCGGCGACGTCCCGTCACGCACGTGGGCTGGCAGGCTTTCCGGCCACGTGGCACGCCGACGGCCCGAGGCCGGCCCGCGGCCCGGTGCACGTGCCTGCGGGTTCCCGCCCCCCGACTCCAGAAGATTTCGACTAAGGCGGCGCTCCTGACCAAGGCCGGCTCCCAGCTGCCGGCTTGTCACGATAGGAAGCTGATCGAGCTTCTTGAACCCTACTCCACCTCGAAGCCTAATCAGCTTCGGGGACTACTGTCGGAGTAAGGGGCCACGGGTAGCCTAACCGACTACCCCTGGCTCTTCGGAAAATTTATCAGGCCTTTGGGCCTTCAAGCACTCCAAGCATTTGGGCTGCCTTCCCTGGCCGGCTACTACTAAAGCCGACTCCCGGAAGACGACCCAGCCTCACCGACTCCTCCCTAGGGTGACTACAGGGTGGCCGACTCCAAGAAGCCGGCCAAGAAGGACGCCGACTCCTAGGAGCCGGCCAAGACCGCAACCACTCCCACATAACGGCGACGCGACGGGGTGAGGCCACAGTGCGGTCCACGACCCCTGAAGCCCGAGGCGGGCATGGCTACAGGAGGCCGTACGGGGTGGACGTCTCCCGTGCGGCTCGGCACTGTAGCCACGCTAGCCTCGACGTCATCCACGACCCACTCCTGTACGGCCCAAGGACTGCAGGCCCTTTCTGCCAGAGAGAGGCGTGAAGGCGGCCTGGCTTTTCCTAGTCGGCCAAGAGTATAGCCGGCCTCCTGAAGCCAGCTACTCTCTTCCTCGAAGCAGGAGCCCCAATAAGGAGACAAGACGAGGTGAGGCTACAGTGATAGCCCCCGAGGCGGCCCACTGTAGCCACGCTCACCTCGACAAAGCCCTCATCATCAGAGGCGCGGCTACAGTAAGCAGCCGCCGACAGGACCCTAGGCGGTGGGACCGGCCTGTCGACCAAGTAGCCGGCAGCCGGCGGGACCCACCAGCCGGCGCGACCCAGCAGCCGGCGGAGAAGCCGGCGAGCATAGACACTGACGGCTGGGACCAGTTCCCAGTTGGATTACCATCGTACCCCCGGGGGGTAGGCCTATATAAACCCCCCGGAGAACCCATGCAAAGGGTTCGCTTCTAGGTTCGACCCAAGCATAGCACACACACCATAGATAGAGAGAAGCAGGAGCTAGCGTTGCTCTTCTTCTCCCTTGACCTCAACAGCTCTAGGAGCGATTGTAGCTACCCTTTATCGATCTAGTGATCATGCGGAGACCCCGCAGAGCAGGACTAGGGGTGTTATCTCCTCGGAGAGCCCCAAACCTGGGTAAGATTCGCCGGCGTGCATGTCTTCGCCTCATCCCGTTTCCGGGCACCGGCGACGTTTTATTGGCTCCCACAATGATAAGCCATCCCTTGGCATATGTCGCACCAACCACCCGACAATCTGCGTAGCTTACAACTTATACCTGCAACGATCACTTACCCATAAGACACATTTAACTTGCGACTGTGATGTAGGTTGCATCTTGCATTGTCTTCTAGCTTGTACTACTTCTAATTTCTTGAAATGGCACTTACGATGAGACACTTTTTACCTGATAGAGTGATATTGGTTGCATGTTCATATGGTGCCTAGCTTTCATTTCTTCTAATTTTGTTGAAATGCCTTCCGCTTACTGTTTTTTCATACATATTCCATCCTCCTATCGTACGTGTGAATATGAAACACTGTCTTTTTTTGTATATATTCCATCCTCCTATCCTACGCTTGCCTTACACCAAAGTAGTGTTCGTCTGTATCATGCATCAACCAGTTATGCAGAGCTAATTTTATTCATCTTCTTGTGGTTTTGACTTCATAATGCAATATCATAAAATAGGAAGGAAAAGAGTAAGTTAGGGGATGTTGGTGGTCCTCCGCACCGACGCAAACAGAGACTCTATAGATTTGCCACTGCTACTGCTAATGAAGTTGAAGTCCCAAGTCTACATGATGAGTTCATCTCCCGTACTCCACCATCGCAGGTGCTTGCTCTAAGTTGACAGTGTGATAATTGGTTTCATGTTGCATATGTTGTCTAGCCTGTATTTCTTCTATTTTGATTAAATTGCACCTGCTGAGTTTATACGTTATACATGTGCATATGACATGGCTTTCTGTGTCTAGAATACACTGCATCTATCTATCATACCATGTTCTTACATCAAAGTACTGCTGTTGTGTATCCCGGATCAGTCACTCATGATTGGACGCTTTTAACATGGCAGTTTGATAGTGTTTGCATCTTGCATTGATTTCTACGTTGTACTGCTTCTAATTTTTCGAATTGCCACTTATGACAAGACACTTTTAACTTGGCAAAGTAATATTGGTTGCATCTTTCATATGGTGTCTAGCTTGCATTACTTCTATTTTCTTGAAAATCCTTCTACTTAGTTTGCACATCATAGCTGTGAATATGTCATGCCGTCCTGTTTTTCTTACATATTCCATCCTCATACGGTTGTCTTACATCAAAGTATTGCCTGTCTGTATCATGCATCAATGAGTTCTGAAGAGTGATTTTATTCTTTTGTGTTGTGGGTACAGCTTGACATGGCAAAGTCAAAAAAGAGCAAGGAAAATAATATAGTAGGGAGTGCTGTTACTCGTCGGGTGAAACGGAAAAGGTTCTGCCGTTGAGATTCTGCTGGTACTTATAGTGCAGTAGAAGGTCCAAGTCCACCGGCTAAATCTACAAACACAGTATCACCTGCTCCACCAGCTGCAGCATCCGCTTCAACTGTACCAGCATCTCAACCAGTTACTCGTTCGTTTGCTCCGGAACTGGCCAGTTCCCAAGCTGCCTTCACACCTAACACTACTTCCGAAGCACTGCTGACACAACAGGAGTTGGCAAGATTAGATGAACCTCATGAAAATCAACACCAAGACGGTACCTGACTGAGTCAAGTTGCAGTTGCATGCTCCTTTATATGTACTCTCACAGTTTGATGTACACTAACACTTTCCATATTCGTTGTTGAACTAGCATGACGGCGCAAGCGAAAACAGACATCAGGGATAATGCTTGACAGATTAACAAAATCTAAAGGAGGAAGAATGGAGATCCATTTTGAGGCAGGTTTAAAAAGGCCACGTGATGCTACAGAGTCAGCCTAGTTAGTATCAGAGGCAGCCGTTGCCGTTAGGTGTCATGCACGTATCCTCCCAACGTGGATCCAGTACAGGAATGAGAAAGACAATACCCAGTTTAACACCTTCCTTGACCATTTATCCGTAAGTAATGTTATTCATCGCAATTAGTAATATTGTCTTGCTCTGTCCCATACTTTCTAGCTTCCTCCTAATAAGACTCACATTATTTTTTCAACAGATGAGGTTCAAGTTAGATTCGAAAGATGATGCAACTAAACAAGCATGCACTCATGTTTTTCAGTCTGCTCTGCGACAGTATCGGTACCACCTTAGAAAATCTCACTTTGAAGGCAAGGCTAACAATGAAATCGCCCAAACATCTCCAGTGGAATATATTATAGATGAAGACTGGACAGCCCTCGTTAAACACTGGTCTGATCCAAAGTATCAGGTAGGCTATATGTATTTGATCAGACCACATATTGAACTTGTATTTATGTATGTGCCTTACAAGTGTCTTCTTCTAGGCTAACTGTTTGAAGAACAAAACCAACCGTTCTAAAGTGAAATTCCAACAGACAACAGGATCTCGTAGCTATATTGCACACTGCGAGGCTCTTGTAAATAGCTGCTACTTCCTTCTTTTTTTGTGCCATATTATCGTATCTATATTGACTTGTTCCAAATACAGAGGAAAGCCCGTGCGGACCAAAAAGAACCTGAACCGAATGCAGTGCAAATCTTCAAGGATTGCCACACCAGCAAGCTGAAGGGCATGAGCACACCAGTTCAAGCCGCTATTGTAAGTCCTTACTCCTCCTGCCTTGAACTGATTGGTACTGTGATGTGTTCATTTAACTACTTGGTTTGCAGCCAATGTCAGTTACTCTGTTCACTTTTATTCATAGTTGTCTTAACGTATCATTTCACCTTACATGGTTTAAAAGAGATGAAGGATATTCTTTTGGTCTTGATCTGTAATCTAGTTGTTATGTTCACGTGCGCACACAATGATAAAATAGCTTGTTTGTTTTATATCTGTTTGCCCATGATATGAATGATGTCATACTATGTTCATCCTACTTTAAACCATGTCTCTTTATCCTTAGATGTCAACGAATGTGAGGAAATAGACAATATAGTAGGCATGCTACATGGACATATGTTCCGAAAGTGATTTTCTTATGTAGTTGGCACTACAATACATGCTAATGTATTACAGTAGTTCACCAACATAAGTTATGTATAAACGTTTAACCTACTTTGTTTGTTTTTGTCTCATTAGTAACTTATCTGGTACACTAATCTACAAGTTCAAACTTTCAGGAAGCTATGGAACAAATGATTGAACAGCCAAAACCACCTGAAGGTGACGAGGCTACTACAGGCACAATGTCACCTCTTGCTGCAGTGCGTCAGTATCTCTCCACTAACAGTGCAAAAAGCACCTTCCTGCGTAATTCTGGGTTGGTTGTCAAGGTAACCTCGTCCAAATCGCCTACTGAACAAAATCTTCCTGCAAGACAGAGTGATATATCTGTGCTCCAGACACAAGTCCAATCCCTAATGGACGCTGTTTCAGAAACAAGAATAGTGGTTGAGAAATGTCGTCAAGATATGAATGGTTTTGAAACCAGACTATCAGACATTCGCTTCGTTGTTCAAGAGCAATGGCGGAAAAAGGTGGAGATCGTGCTGCTCCATCAGATTCTACAACCTGAAACATTAGCACTCAGGTCAAATGATCTGTGCTTCTATACATCTGATGGTGCTTTTATCTAGAAGGACTGTAAACTTTATGCCAACAGGCCTTTTGTTGTATGGTTGGAATTTATTTTGTTGTGATACAACATTTATGATGCTGCCTCAGGCTGCAGTAATTACGACGCTATTTTTGTATAGTGTAGGTTTATCTTAGTAATGTATTCGGCCGAAAGCTTCATAGGAGCCCAACATGCCAACATTCGTCGGGCCCATTCCAATTGGGCTAAAACCGATTACGGGCCGAAATTGGCATGTAGCCCACTAAAAATATCTGGGCCTCAATCAACATAAGCTTTCACATTTTTCTGGTAGGCCTGTGCCCATAGTGGGCCTTTAACAGGCCTAAACATAATTTGGGCCCTCAGTAAAAATAGGCCGTTTACAGGTGTAAATATCTCGAGCCCATAAAAAACATGGGCCTTTAATAGACCGAAAGTGAGATTGGGCCCTGATTGTGCCAAATAACCCACTGGACTTAGCAGGCCGAAATGGTGGCCCATTTACGATGCGGATCTTTGACATGCCGAAATTCGGACGGCCCGTAAATGCGCCGACCTAATACACGGGCCTTTAATAGGCCGGAACTTTGGTCGGGCTAGATTATCGTCATTTTTATATGGGTCGTTAATGGGCCCGATATGACGTTGGGCCATATATGGCCCATGGTCCGGCGTTAACAGGCCGAAAATGACAACAGGCCGAAAGTGGCCCAAAGCTATAGTGGGCCTCTAACAGGCCGAATGTCAGACATGGCCGAATATGACCCAAATCCTTCACGGTTGTTTATGGGCCGAAAGTTTTGATGGCCTGTAAATGGGCCCAAATGAAGCCGGACCTTTAACAGGCCGGAAATACACCGGGCCGTAATTCGGGCCAATTACTTAGCGGACTGTTAACGGGCCAGAAGTGACCATGGGCCGCGTTGATGACAAGTTTAGGACGGGCCGTTGACGGGCCGATTTGACAGAGAATGTTGGGCCTTTAGCTGGGCCGGCCCATTATGGTCTGCAGAATCTTGTGGGCCTTTAGCTGGGCCGGCCCATTGTGGTCCGCAAAATCTTGTGGGCCTTTAGCTGGGCCGGCCCATTATGGTCTGCAAAATCGTGTGGGCCTTTAGCTGGGCCGGCCCATTATGGTCCGCTAAATTTTGTGGGCCTTTAGCTGGGCCGGCCCATTATGGTCCGCTAAATCTTATGGGCCTTCGGTTGGGCCGGCCCATTTAAACTTTGTGTGCCACTTTTGGGCCGTCCACATGTCAACATATCATAGGCCCATCTCGACCGTTGGATGAGTGACACCTGTGCCAACGCGGAGCTGACGCGTGGATCTGTCAGCCAATGAGAATTTTACACGTGGAAGATCGGCATTGCTCGTGGCAGTTAACGGGTTATCGGATCCAAAATCCGACCCGATAGCTTAACGGCGTTCCGTTACGGTGGATGCCACATGTCGGTCACCCTTGACGAAAGCACTTCTGTGACGCGCGATTTATCGTCATGGAAGTGGACACTTCCGTGATGATAATTTTGGCAATGTCATGGAACACTTCTACGACAGCACAGGTATGACTATCTTGATTCTGTCATAAATTTGTCATGGATGTACATGCATGACAGAAAACGCGACCTACTGTGACAAACACGTATCATCACGGAAGTGTATTTTTTTTGTAGTGAAGTGAGTGGGAGCTCTGTAGCATTTCTGATATTATATGTGGATGACATATTGTTGATTGGAAATGATATAGAATTTCTGGATAGCATAAAAGGATACTTGAATAAGAATTTTTCAATGAAAGACCTCAGTGAAGCTACTTACATATCGGGCATCAAGATCTATTAAGATAGATAAAGACACTTGATAAGACTTTCGATGAGTACATACCTTGATAAGATTTTGAAGGAGTTCAACATGGATCAGTCAAAGAAGGAGTTCTTGCCTGAGTTGTAAGGTATGGAGTTGAGTAAGACTCAAAACCCGACCACGACAGAAGATAGAGAGAGAATGAAAGTCATTCCCTATGCCTCAGCCATAAGTTCTATAAAGTATGCCATGTTGTATACCAAACCTATTGTGTACCTTGCCATGAGTTTGGCAAAGGGGTACAATAGTGATCCAGGAGTATATCACTGGACAACGGTCAAAATTATCCTTAGAGGACTAAGGAAATAGTTCTCAGTTATGGAGGTGATAAAGAGTTCATCGTAAAGAGTTACATCGATGCAGGATTTAACACCGATCTGGATGACTCTGAGTCTCAATCTGGATACATATTGAAAGTGGGAGCAATTAGCTAGAGTAGCTCCATGCAGAGCATTGTAGACATAGAAATTTGCAAAATACATACGGATCTGAATGTGGAAGACCCGTTGACTAAACTTCTCTCACAAGCAAAACATGATCACACCTTAGTATTCTTTGGGTGTTAATCACATGGCGATGTGAACTAGATTATTGACTCTAGTAAACCCTTTGGGTGTTGGTCACATGGCGATGTGAACTATGGGTGTTAATCACATGGTGATGTGAACTATTGGTGTCAAATCACATGGCGATGTGAACTAGATTATTGACTCTAGTGCAAGTGGGAGACTAAAGGAAATATGCCCTAGAGGCAATAATAAAGCTGTTATTTTATATTTCCTTATATCATGATAAATGTTTATTATTCATGCTAGAATTGTATTAACCGGAAACTTGATATATGTGTGAATACATAGACAAAACAAAGTGTCCCTAGTATGCCTCTACTTGACTAACTCGTTAATCAAAGATGGTTAAGTTTCCTAACCATAGACATGTGTTGTCATTTGATGAATGGGATCACATCATTAGAGAATGATGTGATGGACAAGACCCATCCGTTAGCTTAACATAATGATCGTTAAGTTTTATTGCCATTGCTTTCTTCATGACTTATACATATTCCTCTGACTATGAGATTATGCAACTCCCGAATACCGGAGGAACACCTTGTGTCGTGGGTTAGTCACGGCAGATGTCCTAGTGTGAGGACTTAGTCGTGGAGCCATCGCGACGGGTTAACTTAAAGGGGTTAAAGCGGGACAAAGAACGCAAGGAGTTTATACTGGTTCGGCCCCTTGTGGTGAAGGTAAAGGCCTAATCCAGTTGATGTGGGATTGCTAGGGTTTCGATGACCAGGGAGCGAATCCGCTTGACCTGGCTCTCCAGTTGTTCTTTCTCGAACCGCCGCCGGGTCGTCCCTTTATATACACAGGTTGACGCCCGGCGGTTTATAGAATCCCGACCGGCTCATAAACGTGTCCGGCTCGGTTTCTACCCTCTCCTATCTTACAACACAAGTTACACATCATATGGCGGTTTATGTCTACGGGCCCTAATCCGCCCTTGGGCCCTGGGCCTTTAGATCTCTACAGTAAAGCGCCATACTCCTTGTCTTCATGGGCTTCAATATGGATAACTCATTATGGGTATAACCCGGCCCCTCCTGGGCGGTTTATACTCAGTAGTTATATCCCTAACATTAGGCCCCAGATTGATTTGAACCTGTTCATGCCAATCTTCAACACTTAGGAAAATTCCTTCTTCAGCACCTTCGCGTAAACCTTGTAATCCGCCATGACGTCATCTTCCAAGATTATAGTAAACCGTCATGACGTCACCTGTTTATTAAAAAACCGTATATACCTCACCTTTATTAATGAACCTCCAAAAATCGAGGTGACAGCTCTGTCACATATCCATTTTTTGGGCTCCTCGATTCTCGCGCCTGTCGCTTATCCCTATGCCTTATAAATAGGGACGAGGGTCCCTTTTATTTTACCCTCCGTGCCTCTTCACTTGGTCTCCTTCCTTGCGTCGACCTAGCGCTCGAGCTCTACCGCCGCCGTCGACCTTCACCTCTGCCCCAACAACGGCCGCTGCATCAACCTGGTTCGATCAGATTCTCGTCTGCACGCCTCCGCGTTCAACAGCCTGGTGAGTCTTTCTTTGCTCTTCCCATAGATCCCGTTAGGGTTTCTGCGAGTTCATCAAAGCTCAGTGTTGTTATTCCCTGTTCTTCTCCGTAGCGTAAATGGCAAGTTCAAATCTGATATTTTCTATGCAGTCGTAGTTATAGTTCCCTTTTTCATCATTAGCGCATCCTCTTTGTATAGAAAAATCTCATATGGATCTGATGAACTGCTTAAGCACCTGTATTTTATATCCGAATATATTTTGATTTGTTGACACGTTGCAGATCTGAAATTATCATATCAATCTGTGAAACATGTTTTTCATCGCTTCAGATCTGTACTTTCCATACTAGTATAGGTGGTTTAACTTTATAGAAAATTATAATCCGCCAGGTACCATTAGCCCTCTCTTAAACCGCCGATCCGTCATTTTTGTAACCCTGCCCATGTCAGAGTCCGGTTTAACATGTATATATGCCTCAACGTCTTCTCCCTCTGACCTTGCGACGCATTATACTTGTGAGTCATGAATCTTAAACCGGCATTGATCTTTTTTCAGCTTTTCATTGAAATGGCCAAACAATTCTATGCTTGCAACTGGATCCCCTCCCGGGTTACTGAAGAGAAACTAAACGGATGTGTCGTAACCGGCGCTTTAGCAAAAAAGGAAGTTATCCACTGGAGGGCCCCTGGTCCAGAAAATCCTCCTGAGCCCAAGGATGGAGAAGTAATCGTGTTCGTTGATCATCTGGGTCGAGGGTTTAGCCGTCCCGGATCAAAAAAATTCCGTGATGTGCTTGCCAGCTTTCAACTCCACCCTCAAGATATCGGGCCTAACTCCGTGTCCAATATCTGTAATTTTCAAGTATTTTGCGAGGCTTATCTGCAAGAAGAACCCACTGTTGAGCTGTTCAGAGACTTTTGAAGGAAATATGCCCTAGAGGCAATAATAAAGTTATTATTTATTTCCTTATATCATGATAAATGTTTATTATTAATGCTAGAATTGTATTAACCGGAAACATTATACATGTGTGAATACATAGACAAACAGAGTGTCTCTAGTATGCCTCTACTTGACTAGCTCGTTGATCAAAGATGGTTAAGTTTCCTAGCCATTGACATTGGTTGTCATTTGATTAACGGGATCACATCATTAGGTGAATGATGTGATTGACTTGACCCATTCCGTTAGCTTAGCACTCGATCATTTAGTATGTTGTTATTGCTTTCTTCATGACTTATACATGTTCCTGTGACTATGAGATTATGCAACTCCCGTTTACGGAGGAACACTTTGTGTGCTACCAAACGTCACAACGTAACTGGGTGATTATAAAGGTGCTCTACAGGTGTCTCCGAAGGTACTTGTTGGGTTGGCGTATTTTGAGATTAGGATTTGTCACTCCGATTGTCGGAGAGGTATCTCTGGGCCCACTCGGTAATGCACATCACTTAAGCCTTGCAAGCATTGCAACTAATGAGTTAGTTGCGGGATGATGTATTACAGAACGAGTAAAGAGACTTGCGGATAACAAGATTGAACTAGGTATTGAGATACCGACGATCGAATCTTGGGCAAGTAACATACCGATGACAAAGGGAACAACGTATGTTTTTATGTGGTCTGACCGATAAAGATCTTCGTAGAATATGTGGGAGCCAATATGAGCATCCAGGTTACGCTATTGGTTATTGACCAGAGACATGTCTCTGTCATGTCTACATAGTTCTCGAACCCGTAGGGTCCGCACGCTTAACGTTTCGATGACAGTTATATTATGAGTGTACATGTTTTGATGTACCGAAGGTTGTTCGGAGTCCCGGATGTGATCACGGACATGACGAGGAGTCTCGAAATGGTCGAGACATGAAGATTGATATATTGTAAGCCTATATTTGGATATCGGAAGTGTTCCGGGTGAAATCGGGATTTTACCGGAGTACCGGAGGGGTTACCGGAACCCCCCGGGGGTTAATGGGCCATATTGGGCCTTAGTGGAGAAGAGGAGAGGCGGCCAGGGCAAGGGCCACGCGCCCCTCCCCCCTAGTCCGAATAGGACAAAGAGAGGGGGGCGGCGCCCCCCCTTTCCCTCTTCTCCTCCACCTCTTTCCCCCTCTTCTCCTAATCCAACAAGGAAAAGGGAGGGAGTCCTACTCCCGGTGGGAGTAGGACTCCTCC
Source organism: Triticum aestivum (assembly GCF_018294505.1). Taxonomy (NCBI): domain Eukaryota; kingdom Viridiplantae; phylum Streptophyta; class Magnoliopsida; order Poales; family Poaceae; genus Triticum; species Triticum aestivum. The sequence goes on from NC_057802.1 coordinate 40,471,135, forward strand.
TGGCGCGCCCCCTCCTGGCCGGCCGCACCTTCCCCCTTGCTCCTTTATATATGGGGGCAGGGGGGCACCCTAGAGACACAACAATTGATCGTTTGATCTTTTAGCCGTGTGCGGTGCCCCCCCCCACCATAGTCCACCTCGATAATACTGTAGCGGTGCTTAGGCGAAGCCCTGTGTCGGTAGAACATCATCATCTTCACCACGCCGTCGTGCTAACAAAGCTCTCCCTCAACACTCGGCTAGATCGGAGTTCGAGGGACGTCATCGGGCTGAACGTGTGCTGAACTCGGAGGTGCCGTGCGTTCGGTACTTGATCGGTCGGATCGTGAAGACGTACGACTACATCAACCGCGTTGTGCTAACGCTTCCGCTTTCGGTCTACGAGGGTACGTGGACAACACTCTCCCCTCTCGTTGCTATGCATCACCATGATCTTGCGTGTGCGTAGGAAAGTTTTTGAAATTACTACGTTCCCCAACAGTGGCCTCCGAGCCAGGTTTTATGCGTAGATGTCATATGCATGAGTAGAACACAACTGAGTTGTGGGCGATATAAGTCATACTGCTTACCAGCATGTCATACTTTGGTTCGGCGGTATTGTTGGATGAAGCGGCCCGGACCGACATTACGCGTACGCTTACGCGAGACTGGTTCTACCGACGTGCTTTGCACACAGGAGGCTGGCGGGTGTCAGTTTCTCCAACTTTAGTTGAACCGAGTGTGGCTACGCTCGGTCCTTGCGAAGGTTAAAATAGCACCAACTTGACAAACTATCGTTGTGGTTTTGATGCGTAGGTAAGAACGGTTCTTGCTAAGCCCGTAGCAGCCACATAAAACTTGCAACAACAAAGTAGAGGACGTCTAACTTGTTTTTGCAGGGCATGTTCTGATGTGATATGGTCAAGACATGATGCTAAATTTTATTTTATGAGATGATCATGTTTTGTAACCGAGTTATCGGCAACTGGCAGGAGCCATATGGTTGTCGCTTTATTGTATGCAATGCAATCGCCCTGTAATGCTTTACTTTATCACTAAGCGGTAGCGATAGTCGTAGAGGCATAAGATTGGCGAGACGACAATGATGCTACGATGGAGATCAAGGTGTCGCGCCGGTGACGATGCTGATCATGACGGTGCTTTGGAGATGGAGGTCACAAGCACAAGATGATGATGGCCATATCATATCACTTATATTGATTGCATGTGATGTTTATCTTTTATGCATCTTATCTTGCTTTGATTGACGGTAACATTATAAGATGATCTCTCACTAAATTTCAAGATAAAAGTGTTCTCCCTGAGTATGCACCGTTGCCAAAGTTCGTCGTGCCCAGACAGCACGTGATGATCGGGTGTGATAAGCTCTACGTCCATCTACAACGGGTGCAAGACAGTTTTGCACACGCGGAATACTCAGGTTAAACTTGACGAGCCTAGCATATGCAGATATGGCCTTGGAACACTGAGACCGAAAGGTCGAGCGTGAATCATATAGTAGATATGATCAACATAGTGATGTTCACCATTGAAAGCTAATCCATTTCACGTGATGATCGGTTATGGTTTAGTTGATTTGGATCACGTGATCACTTAGAGGATTAGAGGGATGTCTATCTAAGTGGGAGTTCTTAAGATTAATTGAACTTAAATTTATCATGAACTTAGTACCTGATAGTATCATGCTTGTCTATGTTGATTGTAGATAGATGGCCCGTGCTGTTGTTCCATTGAATTTTAATGCGTTCCTTGAGAAAGCAAAGTTGAAAGATGATGGTAGCAATTACACGGACTGGGTTCGTAACTGGAGGATTATCCTCATTGCTGCACAGAAGAATTACGTCCTGGAAGCACCGCTGGGTGCCAGGCCTGCTGCAGATGCAACTGACGACGTTAAGAACGTCTGGCAAAGCAAAGCTGATGACTACTCAATAGTTCAGTGTGCCATGCTTTACGGCTTAGAACCAGGACTTCAATGACGTTTTGAATGTCATGGAGCATATGAGATGTTCCAGGAGTTGAAGTTAATATTTCAAGCAAATGCCCGGAATGAGAGATATGAAGTCTCCAATAAGTACTACAGCTGCAAGATGGAGGAGAATAGTTCTGTGAGTGAGCATATACTCAGAATGTCTGGGTATAACAATCACTTGATTCAACTGGGAGTTAATCTTCCGGATGATAGTGTCATTGACAGAATTCTTCAATCACTGCCACCAAGCTACAAGAGCTTCATGATGAACTATAACATGCAAGGGATGGATAAGACGATTCCCGAGCTCTTCGCAATGCTAGAGGTTGCGGAGGTAGAAATCAAGAAGGAGCATCAAGTGTTGATGGTCAATAAGACCACCAGTTTCAAGAAAAAGGGTAAAGGGAAGAAGAAGCGGAACTTCAAGAAGAACAGCAAACAAGTTGCTGCTCAAGAGAAGAAACCCAAGTCTAGACCTAAGCCTGATACTGAGTGCTTCTACTGCAAGCAGACTGGTCACTGGAAGCGGAACTGCCCCAAGTATTTGGCAGATAAGAAGGATGGCAAGGTGAACAAAGGTATATGTGATATACATGTTATTGATGTGTACCTTACCAGAGCTCGCAGTAGCACCTGGGTATTTGATACTAGTTCTGTTGCTAATATTTGCAACTCAAAACAGGGACTACGGATTAAGCGAACACTGGCTAAGGACGAGGTGACGATGCGCGTGGGAAACGGTTCCAAAGTCGATGTGATCGCCGTCGGCACGCTACCTCTACATCTACCTTCGGGATTAGTATTAGACCTAAATAATTGTTATTTGGTGCCAGCGTTGAGCATGAACATTATATTTGGATCTTGTTTGATGCGAGACGGTTATTCATTTAAATCAGAGAACAATGGTTGTTCTATTTATATGAATAATATCTTTTATGGTCATGCACCCTTAAAGAGTGGTCTATTTTTGATGAATCTCGATAGTAGTGATACACATATTCATAATGTTGAAGCCAAAATATGCAGAGTTGATAATGATGGTGCAACTTATTTGTGTCACTGCCGTTTAGGTCATATTGGTATAAAGCGCATGAAGAAACTCCATACTGATGGACTTTTGGAACCACTTGATTATGAATCACTTGGTACTTGCGAACCGTGCCTCATGGGCAAGATGACTAAAACGCCGTTCTCCGGTACTATGGAGGGAGCAACAGATTTGTTGGAAATCATACATACATATGTATGTGGTCCGATGAATGTTGAGGCTCGTGGCGGATATCGTTATTTTCTCACCTTCACAGATCATTTAAGCAGATATGGGTATATCTACTTAATGAAACATAAGTCTGAAACGTTTAAAAAGTTCAAAGAATTTCAGAGTGAAGTTGAAAATCATCGTAACAAGAAAATAAAGTTTCTACGATCTGATCGTGGAGGAGAATATTTGAGTTACGAGTTTGGTCTACATTTAAAACAATGCGGAATAGTTTCACAACTCACGCCACCCGGAACACCACAGCGTAATGGTGTGTCCGGACGTCGTAATCGTACTTTACTAGATATGGTGCGATCTATGATGTCACTTACTGATTTACCGCTATCGTTTTGGGGTTATGCTTCAGAGACGGCTGCATTCACGTTAAATAGGGCACCATCGAAATCCGTTGAGACGACGCCTTATGAACTGTGGTTTGGCAAGAAACCAAAGTTGTCGTTTCTTAAAGTTTGGGGCTGCGATGCTTATGTGAAAAAGCTTCGACCTGATGAGCTCGAACCCAAATCGGAGAAATGTGTCTTCATAGGATACCCAAAGGAGACTGTTGGGTACACCTTCTATCACAGATCCGAAGGCAAGACATTCGTTGCTGAGAATGGATCCTTTCTAGAGAAGGAGTTTCTCTCGAAAGAAGTGAGTGGGAGGAAAGTAGAACTTGATGAGCTAACTGTACCTGCTCCCTTATTGGAAAGTAGCTCATCACAGAAATCTGTTCCTGTGACGCCTACACCAATTAGTGAGGAAGTTAATGATGATGATCATGGAACTTCAGATTAAGTTGTTACTGAACCTCGTAGGTCAACCAGAGTAAGATCCGCACCAAAGTGGTACGGTAATCCTGTTCTGGAGGTTATGTTACTAGACCATGACGAACCTACGAACTATGAAGAAACGATGGTGAGCCCAGATTCTGCAAAATGGCTTGAGGCCATGAAATCTGAGATGGGATCCATGTATGAGAACAAAGTGTGGACTTTGGTTGACTTGCCCGATGATCGGCAAGCAATTGAGAATAAATGGATCTTCAAGAAGAAGACTGACGCTGACAGTAATGTTACTGTCTATAAAGCTCGACTTGTTGCAAAAGGTTTTCGACAAGTTCAAGGGATTGACTATGATGAGACCTTCTCGCCCATAGCGATTGTCGGGTGGTAGGTGCGACATATGCCAACGGGTGGCTTATCATGGTGGGTGCCAGTAAGACGTCGCCGGTGCCTGGAAACGGGATGAGGCGAAGACATGCACGCCGGCGAATCTTACCCAGGTTCGGGGCTCTCCGTGGAGATAACACCCCTAATCCTGCTCTGCGGGGTCTCCGCATGATCACTAGATCAGAACGAGTAGCTACAAATGCTCCTAGAGCTGTTGGGCTCAAGGGAGAAGAAGAGCAAGGCTGGCTCTCACTTCCCTCTCTATATGGTGTGTGTGTAACTCTAAGAAGCCAACCCTTTGCATGGGTGCCCCAGGGGGTTTATATAGGCCTACCCCCCGGGGGTACAATTGTAATCCGGCTGGGCGCGGGTCCCAGTCGTCAGTGTCTGCGCTCGCCGGCTTCTCCGCCGGCCGTTGGGGCCTGCCGACTGGTGGGTCCCGCAGGCTACCGGCCTCTTGGTCGACAGGCCGGCCCCACTGCCTAGGGTCTTGTTGGCGGCTGCTTAGTGTAGCCTCGTCCCTGATGATGAGGGCTTCGTCGAGGTAAGCGTGGCTACAGTGTGCCGCCTCGAGGGCTCTCACTGTAGCCTTACCTCGTCTTGTCTCTTTAATGTGGCACATGCTTCGAGGGAGGGGGGTAGCCAGCTTCTGGGGGTCGGCTACGCCCTTGGCCGACTGGGGGAGGCCGGGCCGCCTTCACGCCTCTCTCTGGCTAAAGGGGCCCGGCGCCCGTGGGCCGTACTGGCGTTGGTCGTGGATGACGTTGAGGCCAGCATGGCTACAGTGCCGAGCCGGACGGGAGATGGCTGACCCGTACGGCGTCCTGCGGCCATGCCTTCCTCGGGCTTCGGGGGTAGTGGGCCGCACTATGGCCACACCCCGTCTTGTAACCGTTATGTGGGTGTAGTTTTGCTGGGTGCGGTCTTGGCCGGCTTTGTGGAGTCGGCGTGCTTCATGGCTGGCTCTTGGGAGTCGGTCCTCTTGGCGCCGGCTTCCTGGAGTCGGCCATCTCGCAACCATCTTGGGGGAGGTTACCGGGGCCGGGTCGCCTTTGGAGAGCCGGCCCCTGCGGTAGTCGGCCAGGGGAAGTCGGCCCAATGCTTCGAACGCTTGAAGGCTCAATCGACCTGATAATTTTTGAAGAACCAGGGGTAGTCGGTTAGGCTACCCGTGGCCATTTACTCCGACAGTAGTCCCCGAAGCTGATTGGGCTTCGAGGTTGGGTGGGAGTCGAGAAGCTCGATCAGCTTCCTATCTTGACGAGCCGGCAGCTGGGAGCCGACTTTGGTTGGGGGTGCCGTCTCGGCGAAATTTTTTTGGGAGTCGGAGGGCGGGAGCTGGCCAGCGCGCGCACCAGGCCGCGGGCCGACCACTTGCCGCCTGCAAACCACGTGGCAAAAAAGCCTGCCAGCTCACGCGCGCGACGGGACGTCGCCACAGGTCAGGGGCCCGCCACGCCCACGCCCGGGCCCAGGCGTGGATTCTCTGCGGCCCAAAGCCGCCCGCACGTCTTCCTGCGGCGGTTTCGGCACGCTTTTAGGGCGTAATCATCGCGAGGCGTGGGGGGAGTGGGTGTCACGACTGGTTTTTCAATAAATTATTTATTGAGAGACCAATCCCTTTTACGGACAAGTAAAGAAGAATTCCTTCAAACTGGTAGACAATATCTTGGTCACAGAAGAAAAATACCAGGAGTACTGAATATAATACAAGGTTGAGCGGAGACTGCTCAACAATTTATTACATGAACGCCGATAAAACATAACGGCGGATAGGGTGGCATGACTACTAACTCACGATAACAACGGTGGTGGAAATATCACCGCGAAGTGGGTGATGTGACTCCTGAAAACTACGGCTCTTCGAGCGTCGGAGTGAGGCTCGAGGAGACTTATTGCGGGTGGTGGAAGCGTATATAATACAAGTGACCAATATCCGGGATCGCACAGGACTGACTGGGACTCCTCTAGGCGTCGGACGCACTATCAAACTCTTCATCCAAGAGATCGCCTTCGTCAACATTTGGCCAAATCAACAAGCCAGGTGAGTACTATGAAAGTACTCGCAAGACAGTTCGGACATAAGATATAACAAATGTAAACATGAAGCATATGAACAGATTAACAAGTGCGTTCAGACATAGAGATAATAATGCATGGGAAAATAACAGAGAAGTCGGGCGGTAGTCCTCCCGAAATCCCAAAATAAATACTGGGTGCCAAACGAGGGTCTGAATGACTCCTCGAGAGGAAACTGCAAGAATAATAATGCCACAGTCGGGCGTCAGGGCGACACCACATAAAGGGCTTATAAAAGGTAATAAAAGATAGTGCATGCCACAGTCGGACGTCTGAGCGACATCACATAAAGGGCTTATATCAAAAGTAAATAATCAATATGCCACAGTCGGACGTCTGAGCGACATCACATAAAGGGCTTCATAACTTAACATCCTATTAGCTCAAGAATTTAAATCATATCCAGAGAATAATCAGGCATGAGATAAACAACAGGGTTAGTCCATCCATAGGAGTACCGTTCAGCTAAGTCTACTACTCAGGCTCACTTACCGGAAAGAAGAACAAACCACGAGGACTTGACATAGATATGGATACACTGATCACGATACTTGACCATGGATACGATGACTCGAAAGTATTTGACTCTGCAGAGTTTGTACTTTAACCACAGCCAACGGATTTCAGTAGTCACGGGGACTAGTTCCGTCTACGGTGTTTTGGAAGAAACCCATCTAACCAGTACACACCCATTCAACATTCCGAAGCCAGGAATCACCCTCGGCAACGTTCAAGAAAAACCTTGAGACGGGGAGGCTACAACCTCGCATAGCATGGGATAAAAATTTCTATACGCGCGCTCTAAGGGGTGCCCCCCTCTCGGTCCCAACCGGAAACACCCATGCCCCCTGACCGGATGACTGGCTTTAATCCAGGGCCATGGAACCATCATCCCGGCCCCTCTGTTTGGTGTGTACACGGAAAGAGGTTACCAACTTACTAAACCGCATTCTGGCAGAAAACATGTGGTAGCACGGAAGGGGGAAGAACGATAACGTGACTCCGTCCACGTTAACGTCGGAATTTAACGGATGACGTAAGGCTCGCATGCTACAATAGTACCACCTTACTGCCCTTCATGTCACCACATGACTAGGCCATCTCTCATCAGAGATCACCGTAACTTTGGAACACACGGGTAGTTGCCTCACATGCAACGAGGTGATCACCGATACTCGTATGCCATGAACAACCTTTCACGCAATCATGCAAACACCTATCATATCAAAGGTTCAAACATGCTTGCCTGGTTCGGAGAAGTCGGAGTCTAGCTCGGCGAAGTTTGCGGCTCCATCACCTCTTCCGGAACCTATGGTATAGCGAAAAGGCATACTAACGTGAAAACCAACGCGTGCATAAAAGTTGTTCCAATTTTTTTTTCAAATAAATCCCATAAAAAACTAGACAAAATTATAAGACCATCAGAAAAAGAATCACTCAAAAATCACTTTTTATTAAAAAGTTATGAGGGTTTCTGTCCAGGGACTCATCTGTAATGAAACAGAAAAGTTCCAGGGGTTTAACTAAGAAAACAGAAAACGGTTCGAATAGAAACGCGCAAGCCCACAGAGAAAACGTACTCTGCCCGAAGGCGCCAACAAAAAACGGTTCGCGGGGAAAGAAAGAGAGGCTGACGTGGGGGGTCCACATGTCAGGTTTGAAAGACCTCGCCGGCGCCCGAAGGCTGCGGTTGTCGCCGGCGTCGAACCACGGCGAGTCAGGGAGATCGGAGTGTACCAAGAGTATCAGCGTGTCCTTCCGCGTCGGTGGGTGGTGGACTTGGGTGTCGGGGAGCACCACGTCGACGGCGACACTTCCTCCGGCGGACGGCGGCTCGGGCGATGGTGGGGAACTCCGGTGGTGTGCTGCAAAATTCGAATTGAAGCGCGGGTCAGAAGGAGGGATGCACTAGAGAGCTACTTGCAAGAGATGGGAGGCAGAGGTGCACGCACGGGAGCAAATCGAGCTGGATCCCGTGGCGGGTCGCGGCGGCCGGAGTTGAGGAAGGATACTTCCTCGGGGCTCTTCCAGTGGCTAGGCAGGGTCTTGGTGGAGTGTAGAGGTGGTGTGGGTACTAGCTGGAGCCCGGGGCCTCTATTTATAGGCGGCTCGAGGGGTGGCCGTGAACGGGGTTGCTCCGGCGAGCAATTACGGCGAGGCAGCGGCTTGGCAAGGAGTTTAGGTGGCCAGGCAGCATCAGTGAGGTGTACTGGTGCCGTTCCCCCGCTAATCCTGGTCGGTCTTGGCGTAATGGCGCCGGTCCACGGTGGGGTGGCCGCACGGGCACGACGGCGGCAGAGAGCGCGCTCCGCGCCCAGCGGTTCACGACGAGGGTGGCAGCGCGCACTAGGGAGTGGAAGACCACGCGGCGCTCTCCGGTGGCTTGGGCGGCGCTGGGTGGCGCCGTCTGCGCTGCGCCTCTCTCTGGCGGCCGCAAAGCCGCCGCTGGCGTCGGTCACGGGGCGGCGCACCTCCTCCAGCTCGTTGCCGACGCCCGCAAGCATCCAGGCGCTCGTGCGGTGCAGAGGACAAGGGGGAGGGGACAGGAAACACGGCGACGCCGGGCACTGGCGAGATCGACAACAGACACTGAAGAAAACGACACTGATTTAGCCACTTTTAACTGAATTTGACTGAACCTGATATTGACAGTGCTCTGAAGGTGTTCGATGAAATGATTAGGTATAAAGAAAATTTTTCCTGGAGCTGGGGCTTGGTGAGGTGACCACTCAATGCACCCAGAGGCTGCCTGATTTTACTCAGAATTTTTGGAGAAGGATTTGAATGAATTTCATCAAATTTGGCAAATCTGGTCCAAACTTGCAGCAAGTATAGTTTGAAAAATTTGAACTGGAGACCAGTGGATCTTCATGGATCTTGGTTGAGGGTTCAAAGGACTAGGAAGGGAAAAAGGTTTGGGGGCAAAAATCAAAGCAGAAAGAGTAGTTCCTTTGTAAACCTCCAATGATCAAGATATAAGGTAGAAATTGTTTTGATAAGAAATAAGTGGAAAATAAAAATATGGAGAGGTCCAACTTGCTGGATTTGAAGTAAATCATGATCCAAAGATAAGGAAAGGTTTATGAGAGTGGATTTGCACTAAGGTCATGGCAAGAGAGATTTGTTGAAAGTGGTAAAGGATTATTCCAAAAGCTATAGAGTATTTTCAAAGAAATTTTCAAAAGACATTTTTCCCAAGTGAAAAGCATTTTGGCTTGAGTCCAAAATAAAAAGCAAGAACCTCCAAGACCAAAAACAAGTCTTGGGTGAATCCAAATAAAACTCTTGCCAAAAAAATATTTTGAAAGGGAGGGTTCTTTTGATGAGAAATTTTAAATCACCTCCCTCAAGTCAAGTAAAAAATTTGAAAAATCCAAATGAAATTTTGGGTGTCACAACACCTACCCCCTTAGGAAAAATCTCGTCCTCGAGATTTCAGCTGATCCTCGAATAGATATGGATATTCTGCCTGAAGAAAATCTTCCCTTTCCCATGTAGCTTCATCCTCAGTGTGGTTGCTCCACTGAACTCTGAAAAATTTGGTCGTTTTTTGACGGGTCCTCCGTTCAGACACTCCCAGTATCTTTACTGGCCGCTCTCTGTAGGTGAGGTCTGGTTGTACATCAATGCCCTCATGAGATACATGCTTCTCCGGGTTACTCACACATTTTCTCAATTGTGAGACGTGGAATACGTCATGAACGTCTGACAGCTCCTTGGGTAAGTCTAGTTTGTAGGCCACTGTGCCTCTTCGTGCCTCTATACAAAATGGTCCGATAAATCTCGGGGCTAGCTTCCCCTTAATTTTGAACCGTTGCAGGCCCCTCATAGGAGACACTCATAGGTATACGGAATCACCGGGTTCAAAGCTGACCTCACGATGTTTTTGATCGTAGTAGCTCTTTTGTCGGCTCTGCGCTGTCTTGAGTCTGTCCCTGATCTGCTTAACTTTCTCCTCGGCCTCCTTAAGCATGTCTGGGCCAAAGATACGGCTGTCACCTGTTTCTGACCAATTTAGTGGGGTACGAAACCTCCGCCCGTACAATGCTTCAAAGGGTGCCATTTGCAAGCTGGCTTGGTAACTGTTGTTGTAAGCAAACTCGGCATACGGCAAACTCTCTTCCCAACTGGACCCATAGGTGAGCACACAGGCTCTCAGCATATCCTCTAGGATTTGGTTCACACGTTCCGTTTGTCCAGCAGTCTGAGGGTGGTACGCTGTACTGAAAGCTAGCTGCGTGCCCAGAGCTTGTTGCAGGTGATCCCAAAATTTGGAGACAAATTGTGTTCCTCGGCCGGATATTATAGTCTTTGGGACTCCATGCAAACAAACTATACGGGAGAGATAAAGTTTGGCCAGTCTTTGTGTGGAGTAGGTAGTCTTCACGGGAATGAAATGAGCAACCTTGGTTAGTCGGTCTGTGACGACCCATATGGCGTCATTTCCCCGTTGTGATCGGGGTAGTCCGACGATGAAGTCCATTCCTATTTCATCCCATTTCCACTCCGGTATCCTATTTGGCTGGAGTAGCCCTGCTGGCTTTTGATGCTCGGCCTTGATGCGCTGACATGAATCGCAACAAGCAATAAATGCGGCTATATCCCTTTTCATACCGTGCCACCAAAATCTTTCCTGAATGTCTTTGTACATTTTGGTTCCTCCAGGATGGATCGAGTATGGAGCGGTGTGGCTTTCGGTTAGGATTTGTTGCTTGAGTTCCTCAATGTTAGGTACGCAAAGTCTGTCTCCATACCATAATATTCCTTCACTGTCTGTGACAAACTCTGAAGCCTTACCAAGGTTCATTTTCTTCTTTATACCTTCGATGCTGGGATGTCCCTGTTGAGCTTTCTTAATTTGTTCCACTAGGGTGGGTTGTATCTCCAGATTTGATCCGGTGCCCTCAGAGACTAACACCATGTTGAGCCTAGCAACTCTTGCTGAAACTCAGGCCTCAAGTTTTGCGGACCGTCGTTGTCCGGGCTGGGGTTTCGACTAAGGGCATCAGCCACTACATTTGCTTTCCCTGGATGGTAGTGAATGCCGACATCATAGTCCTTGACCAATTCCAACCAGCGTCGTTGGCGTAAATTTAGCTCTGGCTGTGTGAAAATATATTTGAGGCTCTTATGGTCCGTATATATTTCACAGCGATTTCCCAACAGAAAGTGCCTCAGCATGCTCTTCTGGTGTCCTTGAGTATACCAGAATATCGTCGATGAACACCACAACAAATTTGTCCATGAATTTCATGAACACTTTGTTCATGAGGTGGACGAAATATGCGGGGGCGTTTGGTAGACCAAAAGGCATCACTGTGAATTCATATAATCCGTATCTGGAGGTGAATGCTGTTTTAGGGATATCTTCTGTCCGTACTTTCAATTGATGATATCCCGATCTCAAATCAATTTTTGAGAACACCTTGGCTTGTGCGAGCTGGTCAAACAAATCATTTATCCGTGGCATCGGATATTTGTTTTTGATGGTGACCATATTGAGAGCTCGATAGTCTATACACAGTCTCAGTGTCCCATCCTTTTTCTTGGTGAACAACACTGGCGAACCCCATGGTGAGGAGCTGGCTCGAATAAATCCTTTGTCCAATAATTCCTTTATCTGCTTCTTCAACTCCACCAAGTCTGAGGGTGCCATTCTATAAGGTTTCTTATAGATGGGAGCGGTGCCAGGTGCTAGTTCGATGCTGAATTCTATCTCTCGGTCTGGTGGCATGCCTGGCAGTTCTTCAGGAAATACGTCAGGAAACTCGCATACCACTGGAATTTTTCTCAGTTCTGAAATGTCCACTTTGTTTAGTTTTAGTTGCCGTGACCGTGGCCTTTCTTGAGCTGTAACCTTTATTGTCTTGCCATGATGGTGAGTGAGAATCACGGTCCGATTGAAATAGTCAATGAATCCTTTGTTGGTGGTTAACCAGTCCATCCCTAAAATGACATCCAGTCCTTTATTTTCCAACACGATGAGATTTGCTTGGAACTGTAGTCCTTCGAACTTAATGATTACTCCTTGGCAGTAACTCTGAGCGATTTGCTTATTTCCGGGGGACTTGATGATCATAGATTTTTCCAAGGGAAGTATCGGAAAACCATGTTGCAAAACAAAACTCTTCGAAACGAACGAATGGGAAGCTCCAGAATCAAACAAAACCGTGGCAGGTACTGTGTTGACAGGGAACGTACCGAGCACGATGTCTGGGGCATTCTGCGCCTCTTCCCTGGTCACATGGTTCAGGTGACCCTTCCTGTGGTTGTTGTTGGGATTGAAATTGTTGCGCTTGGGGGCTGGATTATTCCCACCATTGTTTGGCTTGGGGGCCGAGTTCCTCGGCTTTGGGCATTGTTTAGCATAGTGCCCTTCTTCACCACAAGCATAGCAGGTGACCCCTGGACGGTACGTGAACTCCTTGTCCCTGGCATGCAACTGTCTGACGGGCCTTAGATCAGTAGTCGTGGATTTCCTTGCTTCTGTCCTTGGAACCTCAGTCTTGCTTCAGTTGTTGCGAGCAAGAGTCGTCTTGTCCCTCTTTCGCTTACGGAGATCTTCCAGACTACGGCGCTCATTCTCCAAGGTAATGGCCTTGTCAACCAGAGTTTTAAAATCCGGGAAAGTGTGTACAACCAGTTGGCATTTTAGTGCCGGTGCCAGGCCGTCCAGGAATTTTTCCATCTTCTTGTTCTCTGTCATGTGCTCGTCGTAGGCATAACGAGATAGCTGGGTAAACTGACCGTTGTATTCTGTCACTGACATGCCTCTTTGCTTGAGATCGTCAAATTCTCTCTTCTTGATTTTTATGACGCTCCTGGGGATGTGTGCCCCACGAAAGCCTTCCTTGAATTCTTCCCAGGTGATGTTGTGTTCACTGGGATGCATGTGTAAGAAGTTCTCCCACCATGCTGCAGCTGCTCCAGTAAGGTAGTGTGGTGCATAAAGCACCTTCTCATTATCTGAGCACTGAGCAATAATCAGCTTCCTCTCGATATCACGAAGCCAGTCATCGGCTTCCAGCGGCCTATCAGTGTGAGCAAAAGTTGAAGGGCGAGTCTTCTGTAACTCAGATAACTTGGAATGTGGTTGATAGGGTTCACGGTGGTTTCCCATATTGATGACGTGATTCATCATCTCTTGGTGCTGTTGCTAGCTTTGTTCGAAGAGACGGCATACTTGAGACAAGGCTGCTTCGCTGTCTTGTTGACTGGACTGTCCCTGAGTGAAGTTGTTGCTAGTCCGTGTCCCATAAACTTCTTCTGGCTGATTGGGCATGGAGCGAGTCCACGGGCGAGACATTTTTCTAGTCTGGGGTATTATTTTGCATAACCCATGAGAAGAACTGTGTGGCACAAGGAAAATCTTGCAAAGGCAACAATTCAAAAGACCTCAAGGTTTTCAAGAAAACATAAACGATTTTGCACGGAGAAGAACTGCTTAGCATATATCTTACACGCGAAAAGCAAACACACGATACAGCACTCAGGATGTGCGTACACAATCCTGACATGTAATTTAGACTAGCATACTCCTCCGGAAAGCAGCGAACACACTAATACAAACTAGCGTATAGGAAAGCACATCATACAAGCAGACAAAACACGCGGCTACTCGGCGCTCTCAGTCGGAGATGGTGACGATGTCCTTCCCCTTGCCGAGGGCAAGACTCAGCGGTGCAGGAGATTCAACCTCCACCTCCTCTCTAGCTGGCTCCTGGCGCATAACACTGCGCTGCGGTGATGGCGCGGGGGCGACAGGTGGTAGTGCGGGTGCGGTAGGCGGTTTAGCTCTAACTGGAGTAGGAGCGATGACTCTGTCGAACTCCTCAGTTGTAGGCAGACGGCGAGCAGTGGCCAAAACGGCCGGTGCATAAGAGGCTGAAGACGAGACGAATGTCAGAGGTGGTGCTGTGAGGAGAAGCTCCTTCCTGCTGGCAGGACCGCCCCAGACTAAGTGTGACACCCAAGTTTTTATTTGGATTTTTCAAAAGATTTTTATTTGACTTGAGGGAGGTGATTTAAATTTTTTTTCAACAGAACTCTCCCTTTCAAATATATTTTTTATGGCAAAAGTTTTATTTGGATTCACCCAAGATTTGTCTTTGGTCTTGGAGGTTCTTGCTTTTCATTTGGACTCAAGACAAAATACTTTTCACTTGGGAAAATGCCTTTTGAAAATCTCTTTGAAATTTGCACTATGGCTTTTGGAATAATCCTTTACCACTTTCAACATTTCCCTCTTGCCATGGCCTTAGTGCAAATACTCTCTCCTAACCCTCCCTCATCTTTGGATCATGTTTGGCATCTAATCCAGCAAGTTGAACCTCCCCTATGTTTATTTTCCATTTAAATCTTATTCAAATAAATTTCTGTCTTCTATTCTATCCATTGGAGATTTACAAAGGAACCCTACTTTCTGTTTTGATTTTTTCCCCCAAACCAACTCTCCTCCCTAGTCCTTTGAATCCTCAACCAAGATCCATGAAGATCCACTGGTCTTCAGTTCAAATTTTTCAAACTACACTTGCTGCAAGTCTGGATCAGATATGTCAAATTTGGTGAAATTCATTCAAATCCTTCTCCAAAAATTCCAAGTAAAATCAGGCAGCCTCTGGGTGCATTGAGTGGTCACCTCACCAAGTTACAGCCCCAGAAAAATTTATCTCATAGCCAAATCTTTCTGTCGAACACCTGCAGTGCATTGTCAATGTCAAGTTTCAGATAAGTCCAGAGAACATTGCAGTGCACTGTCGTTTTCTTCAGAACCCGACGTCGATCTCACCAGTGCCACTGTGTCGCCTTGCTCCTCGTCCCCTCCCCCTTGTTCCTACACCGCACGAACGCCTGGCACCTTGCGGACGTCGGCGACAAGCAGCTGAAGGTGCGCCGCCCCGTGACCGACGCCAGCGGCGGCTTTGCGGCCGCCAGCGGGAGGCACGGCGCTGACGGCGCCACCCAGCGCCGCCCAAGCCACCGGAGCTCGCCACGTGGCCTTCCACTCCCCCGATCGCGCTGCCGCTCTCGTTGTGAACAGAAGGGCGCGGAGCGCGCTCTCTGCCGCCGTCGAGCCCGTGCGGCCATCTCACCGTGGACCGACGCCATTACGCCAAGACCAACTCCGTTTAGCTGTGGAATGACACCAGTAACCTCCACTGATGCTGCCTGGCCACTCAAACCTCCTGTCAATCCACTGCATCGCCGTAATCGCTCGCCGGAGATTCTCCGTTCACGGCCACCCCGTCGATCCGCCTATAAATAGAGGCCCCGAGCTTCAACTCGAGCACACACCATCCCTGCACTCCACCTAGAGCACGCCTAGCCACTGGAAGAGCCCCGAGAAGGTCTCCTTCCTCGACTCCGGCCGCCGCGACCCGCCACAGGATCCAGCTCGATTCGCCCCCGTGTGTGCACCTCCGCCTCCCTTCTCTTGCCAGTAGCTTCACTATGCATCCCTCCTCTGACCCGCGCTTCAATTCGAAGTTTGCAGCCCTCCACCGGAGTTCCCCACCATCACCCGAGCCGCCGTCCGCCGGAGATAGTGTCGCCGTCGACGTGGTGCTCCCCGTTGGTTGAGTCCACCACCCACCGACGCGGAAGAACAAGCTGAAGCTTTTGGTACCCTCCGATCCTCCTAACTCGCCGTGGTTCGACGCCGGCGTCCACCGCAGTCTTCGGGCGCCGGCGAGCTTTTCAAACCTGACATGTGGACTCCGCTTGTCAGCCTCTATTCTATTCTTTCGCGAACCGTTTTCTGTTGGCGCCTTCGGGCAAAATACGTTTTCTCTCTTGAGCTTGCGCATTTCCAATCGAACCGTTTTCTGTTTTCTCAGTTAAAACCCTGGAACTTTTCTGTTTCATTACAGATAAGTCCCTGGACAGAAACCTTTATAACTTTTTAATAAAAAGGGATTTTTGAGTTATTCTTTTTCTGAGAACCTTCAAATTTTGTCTAGTTTTTTATGGGATTTATTTGAAAAATATTTGGAAAAGTTTCTGTGCACGCGTTGGTTTTCACGTTAGTGCCCGTTTTCGTGATTGCCGTAGGTTCCGGAAGAGGTGACGGAGCCGCGAACTTCGCCGAGCTAGACTCCGACTTCTCCGAACCAGGCAAGCATGTTTGAACATTTGATATGATAAGTGTTTTGCATGTTTGCTTGAAAGTTTGTGCGTGGCATATGAGTGCCGGTAAATACCTCGTTGCTTGTAAGGCAACTACCCGCTTGTTCCAAAGTTGCGATGATCTCTGATGAGAGATGGCCTAATCATGTGGTGACATGAAGGGCAGCAAGGTGGTACTGTTGTAGCATACCAGCCTTGCGTCATCCGACTATTTCCGATGTTAACGTGGACGGAGTCACGTTATCGTTCTTATCCCCTCCGTGCTACCACATGTTTCATTTGCCAGGATGCGGTTTAGTAAGTTGGTAACCTCTTTCCGTGTACACACCAAACAGAGAGGCCAGGATGATGGTACCTTGGCCCAGGATTAAAGCCAGTCATCCGGTCAGGGGGCATGGGTGTTTCCGGTTGGGACCGAGAGGGGGGGCACCCCCTTAGAGCGCGCGTATAGAAATTTGATCCCATGCTACGCGAGGTTGTAGCCTCTCCGTCTCAAGGTTTTTCTTGAACGTTGCCGAGGGTGATCCCTAGCTTCGGAAGGTTCAATTGGGTGTGTACTGGTTAGACGTGTTTCTTCCAAAACACCGTAGACGGAACTAGTCCCCGTGACTACTGAAATCCGTTGGCTGTGGTTAAGTACAAACTCTGCAGAGTCAATTCCTTCCAAGTCATCGTATCCATGATCAAGTAGTGAAATCAGTATATCCATATCTATCCGCGTGGAAAACTTGTCCCCGGTGAACAAGCTCAAGTGGTAAATCTAGTTTAATTATTATTCCTGTGGATGGACTAAATTTTTATTCGTCTCGTACTTGTGATAATTTATGTTCCCGAACTATTAAATTATTGAACTGCAATATAAGCCCTTTATGTGACGTCGCTCAGACGTCCGACTGCGGCATGTCTTTTCTTTCTTACTTTAATTATAAGCCCTTTATGTGATGTCGCTCAGACGTCCGACTGTGGCACGCACTGCCTTTATTTTCTGTTATAAGCCCTTTATGTGGTGTCGCCCCGACGCCCGACTGTGGCATTATTATTCTCGCAGTTTCCTCTCGAGGAGTCATTCAGACCCTCGTTTGGCACCAGCATTATTATTCTCGCAGTTTCCTCTCGAGGAGTCATTCAGACCCTCGTTTGGCACCAGCATTATTATTCTCGCAGTTTCCTCTCGAGGAGTCATTCAGACCCTCGTTTGGCACCAGTATTACTGTTCTGCAGTTTCCGCTCGAGGCGTCATTCAGACCCTCGCTTGGCACCCAGTATTTATTATTTCTATGTCTGAACGCACTGGATAATTTGTTCATATGCTTCATGTTTACATTTGTTATATCTTATGTCCGAACTGTCTTGCGAGTACTTTCATAGTACTCACCTGGCTTGTTGATTTGGCCAGATGTTGATGAAGGCGATCTCTTGGATGAAGAGTTTGATAGCGCGTCCGATGCCTAGAGGAGTCCCAGTCAGTCCTGCGCGATCCCGGATATTGGCACTTGTATTATATACGCTTCCGCCACCCGTAATAAGTCTCCTCGAGCCTCACTCCGACGCTCGAAGAGCTGTAGTCTTCAAGAGTCATATCACTCGCTTCGCGGTGATATTTCCACCACCGTTATTATCGTGAGTTAGTAGTATGCCACCCTATCCGCCGTCTTGTTTTATCGGCGTGCATGTAATCAATTGTTGGGCAGTCTCCGCTCAACCTTGTATTATATTTAGTACTCCTGGTATTTTTCTTCTGTGACCAAGATATTGTCTACCAGTGAGAAGGAATTCTTCCTTACTGGTCCGTAAAAGGGATTGGTCTCTCAATAATTATTTTATTGAAAAACCGGTCGTGACAAGCTTGGTATCAGAGCCAGGCTGACTGTAGGAAGCCACTAGGTGCGATCGCTAATCGGTTATTAGCGTCTTTTGTGCTTTTTCAGCATTTTGCAATTGTAGCTATTTTCTGTTGGTCATCGTAAATTTATGACATGACTACTCAGAATTTTTGCCTACTTTTGTAGATGGCTGGCAGCAACTATGAGAATCGAGTGTTCACTAACGTGCCCGAGGGGTTTGGCAAGCTCCTCGTCTCCATCACCAAGCTCGCGATCGGGCCAGCAGCTCGCCCGGAGTTCACGCTCTACCAGCACAAGCTCAATGACGATGTGTCTATGCACCAAGCTGTGGTGCAATTCAAGGGAGGACGTTCTGCAGCTCGCCACTTCCGTTTTGTGGGAAGGGCCATGCCTACGGAGAGGCATGCCATGCAGATGGCTGCCCGTGAGGCGATAGCTCGCCTTCGGGACATCCTTCCTACGATGAAGACTCGTCGCTACCGCTACCTCCCATGCCATGTGCCATACACCAGCCACTATGCGTTCGCCTGCCATCGGGGAGAACGAGATGAAGCCATCGAGATGGTTGTGGAGTATCTCAAGGCTCTGGAGGAGTCTTTCAACAACCTCGTGGACGATCTTGTGGCTGCCCGCATGGACTTAGTCCGGGGCGGTCCTGCCAGCAGGAAGGAGCTTCTCAACGCGGCGCCGCCTCTGACATTCGTCTCGTCTTCAGCCTCGTATGCACCGGCCGTTTTGGCCACTGCTCGCCGTCTGCCTACCACTGAGGAGTTCGACCGAGTCATCGCTCCTACTCCAATCAGAGCCGCACCGCCTGCCGCACCCACCCTACCACCAGTCGCCCCCGCACCATCACCGCAGCGCAGCGTTGCGCACCAGGAGCCAGCTAGAGAGGAGGTGGAGGTGGATTCTCCTGGACCGCTGAGTCTTGCCATCGGCAAGGGAAAGGAAATCTTCACCATCTCCGACTGAGAGCACCGAGTAGCCGCGCGTTATGTCTGCTTGTATGATGTGTTGTTTTATCTATACGCTAGTTTGTATTGGTGTGTTTGCTGCCTTCCGGAGTAGCACGCTAGTCTAAATAACATGTCAGGAATGTGTACGCGCATCCTGAGTGCTGTATCGTGTGTTTGCTTTTCGCATGTAAGATAGTTGCTAAGCAGTTCTTCTCCATGCAAAATCGCTTATGTTTTCCTGAAAACCTTGAGATCTTCTAAATTTGTTGCCTTTGCAAGATTTTCCTTGTGCTGCACAGTTTTTCTCATGGGTTTTGCACAATAATACCCCAGACTGGAAAAATGTCTCGCCCGTGGACTCGCTCCATGCCCAATCAGCCAGAAGAGGTTTACGGGACACAGACTAGCAACAATTTCACTCAGGGTCAGTCCAGCCAACAAGACAGCGAAGCAGCCCTGTCTCAAGTATGCCGTCTCTTCGAGCAAAGTCAGCAACAGCACCAAGAGATGATGAATCATGTCATCAATATGGGAAACCACCGTGAACCCTATCAACCACATTCCAAGTTATCTGAGTTACAGAAGACTCGCCCCTCAACTTTTGCTCACACCGATAGGCCACTGGAAGCCCATGATTGGCTTCGTGACATTGAAAGGAAACTGATTATTGCTCAGTGCTCAGATCATGAGAAGGTGCTTTATGCACCACACTACCTTACTGGAGCAGCTGCAGCATGGTGGGAAAACTTCCTACACATGCATCCTAGTGAACACAACATCACCTGGGAAGAGTTCAAGGAAGGCTTCCGTGGGGCACACATCCCCAGGAGCATCCTAAAGATCAAGAAGAGGGAGTTTGATGACCTGAAGCAGAGAGGCATGTCAGTAACAGAATACAATGGTCAGTTTACCCAGCTGTCTCGTTATGCCTACGACGAGCACATGACAAAAAATAAGAAGATGGAAAAATTCCTGGACGTCCTGGCACCAGCACTAAGATGCCAACTGATTGTACACACCTTTCCGGATTTTAAAACTCTGGTAGACAAGGCCATTACCTTGGAGGACGAGCGCCGTAGTCTGGAAGATATCCGTAAGTGAAAGAGGGACAAGACGACTCTTGCTCGCAACAACCGAAGCAGGACTGAGGTTCCACGGACAGACACAAGGAGACCCACGACTACTGAACCAAGGCCCGTCGGACAGTTTCATGCCAGGGACAAGGAGTACACGTACCGTCCAGGGGTCACCTGCTATGCTTGTGGTCAAGAAGGGCACTATGCTAAACAGTGCCCAAAGCCAAAGAACCCGGCACCCAAGCCAAACAATGGTGGGAACAATCCAGCCCCCAAGCGCAACAATTTCAACCCCAACAACAACCACAGGAAGGGTCACCTGAACCATGTGACCAGGGAAGAGGCGCGGAATGCCCCAGACATCGTGCTCGGTACGTTCCCTGTCAACACAGTACCTGCCACGGTTTTGTTTGATTCTGGAGCTTCCCATTCATTCGTTTCGAAGAGTTTTGTTTTGCAACATGGTTTTCCGATACTTCCCTTGGAAAAATCTATGATCATCAAGTCCCCCGGAAATAAGCAAATCGCTCAGGGTTACTGCCAAGGAGTGGTCATTGAGTTCGAAGGACTACAATTCCACGCAAATCTCATCGTGTTGGAGAGTAAAGGACTGGATGTCATTTTAGGGATGGACTGGTTGAGCACCAACAAAGGATTCATTGACTGTTTCAATCGGACCGTGATTCTCACTCACCATCACGGCAAGACAATAAGAGTTTCCGCTCAAGAAAGGCCACGATCACAGCAACCAAAACTGAACAAAATGGACATTGCAGAACTGAGAAAAGTTCCAGTGGTATGCGAGTTTTCCTGATATGTTCCCTGAAGAACTACCAGGCATGCCACCAGACCGAGAGATAGAATTCAGCATCGAACTAGCACCTGGCACCGCTCCCATCTATAAGAAGCCATATAGAATGGCACCCTCAGAATTGGTGGAGTTGAAGAAGCAGATAAAGGAATTATTGGACAAAGGATTTATTCGAGCCAGCTCTTCACCATGGGGTTCGCCAGTGTTGTTCGCCAAGAAGAAGGATGGGACACTGAGACTGTGTATAGACTATCGAGCCCTCAATATGGTCACCATCAAAAACAAATATCCGATGCCACGGATAAATGATTTGTTTGACCAGCTCGCACAAGCCAAGGTATTCTCAAAGATTGATTTGAGATCGGTTTCTCACCAATTGAAAGTACGGACAGAGGATATCCCCAAGACAGCATTCCCTTCCAGATATGGGTTATACGAGTTTACAGTGATGCCTTTTGGACTAACGAACGCCCCCGCATATTTCGTCCACCTCATGAACAAAGTGTTCATGAAATTCATGGACAAATTTGTGGTGGTATTCATTGACGATATTCTGGTTTACTCCAGGACACCAGAAGAGCATGCTGAGCACCTCAGAATTGTTTTGAGAGAATTGAGGAAACATCAGTTGTACGCCAAATTTAGCAAGTGCGAATTTTGGCTAAGACAAGTTGGTTTCTTAGGCCATATACTGAACCAAGAAGGCGTGGCCGTAGACCCAGAAAAAGTCAAGGCCATACTGGACTGGAAGCCACCCGCCAACGTTACTGATGTGCGGAGTTTCCTAGGAATGGCCGGATATTACAGAAGATTTATTGAAGGATTCTCCACTGTGGCAAAACCTATAACACAGTTGCTCAAGAAGGACAAGAAATTTGTATGGACGGAAGCATGCGAGAAAAGCTTCCAAGAACTCAAGAAGAAGCTGACAACTGCACCGGTCTTAACTGTGCCAGACATACACAAGAGCTTTGAAGTGTATTGTGACGCGTCCCGAAAAGGTCTCTGATGTGTACTAATGCAGGATGGCAAAGTAGTCGCATATGCCTCACGGCAGCTGCGAAAACATGAGGAAAATTACCCAACACATGACTTGGAGCTAGCAGCAGTTATTCATGCACTCAAGGAGTGGAGGCACTTTCTGTTGGGGAATCGCTGTGAAATATACACGGACCATAAGAGCCTCAAATATATCTTCACACAGCCAGAGCTAAATTTACGCCAATGACGCTGGTTGGAATTGGTCAAGGACTATGATGTCGGCATTCACTACCATCCAGGGAAAGCAAATGTAGTGGCAGATGCCCTTAGTCGAAACCCCAGCCCGGACAATGACGGTCCGCAGAACTTGAGGCCTGAGTTTCAGCAAGAGTTCACTAGGCTCAACATGATGTTAGTTTCTGAGGGCACTGTGTCAAATCTAGAGATACAACCCACCCTGGTGGAACAAATTAAGAAGGCTCAACAGGGACATCCCAGCATCGAAGGAATAATGGAGAAAATGAACCTTGGTAAGGCTTCAGAGTTCGTCACCGACAGTGAAGGGACACTATGGTACGGAGACAGACTTTGCGTACCAAACATTGAGGAACTCAAGCAACAAATCTTAACCGAAAGCCACACCGCTCCATACTCGATCCATCCTGGAGGAACCAAAATGTACAAGGACATTCAGGAAAGATTTTGGTGGCACGGTATGAAAAGAGATATAGCCACATTTATTGCTTGTTGCGATTCATGTCAGCGCATCAAGGCCGAGCATCAAAAGCCAGCAGGGCTACTCCAGCCAAACAGGATACCAGAGTTGAAATGGGATGAAATAGGAATGGATTTCATCGTCGGACTACCCCGATCACAACGCGGGAATGACGCCATATGGTTCATCACAGACCGACTAACCAAGGTTGCTCATTTCATTCCCGTGAAGACTACCTACTCCACAAAAAGACTGGCCAAACTTTATCTCTCCCGTATAGTTTGCTTGCACGGAGTCCCAAAGACGATAATATCAGACCGAGTCACCCAATTCGTCTCCAAATTTTGGGATCACCTACAACAAGCCCTGGGCACGCAACTAGCTTTCAGTACAGCATACCACCCTTAGACTGATGGACAAACGGAACGTGTAAACCAAATCCTAGAGGATATGCTAAGAGCCTGTGTGCTCACCTATGGATCCAGTTGGGAAGAGAGTTTGCCGTATGCCGAATTTGCTTACAACAACAGTTACCAAGCTAGCTTGCAAATGGCACCCTTTGAAGCATTGTACGGACGAAGGTGTCGTACCCCACTGAATTGGTCAGAACAGGTGACAGCCGTATCTTCGGCCCGAACATGCTTAAAGAGGGCGAGGAGAAATTTAAACAAATCAGGGACAGACTCAAGACAGCACAGAGCCGACAAAACAACTACTATGACCAGAAGCATCGTGAGGTCAGCTTTGAACCCGGTGATTCCGTATACCTCCGAGTATCTCCGATGAGGGGTCTGCAACGGTTCAAAATTAAGGGGAAGCTAGCCCCAAGATTTATTGGACCATTTTGTGTAAAGGCACGGTAGCCTACCAACTAGACCTACCCAAGGAGCTGTCAGACGTCCATGACGTATTCCACGTCTCACAATTGAGGAAATGTGTGAGTAACCCGGAGAAGCATGTACCTCATGAGAACATTGATATGCAGCCAGATCTCACCTACATAGAAAGGCCGGTAAAGATATTGGAGGAATCTGAAAGAAGGACCCGTCAGAAAACGACAAGATTTTTCAGGGTTCAGTGGAGCAACCACACTGAGGATGAAGCTACATGGGAAAGGGAAGATTTCCTCCGGGCAGACCCATATCTATTTGAGGATCAGCAGAAATCTCGAGGACGAGATTTTTCCTAAGGGGGTAGGTGTTGTGACACCCAAGTTTTTATTTGGATTTTTCTAAAGATTTTTATTTGACTTGAGGGAGGTGATTTAAATTTTTTTCAAAAGAACTCTCCCTTTCAAATATTTGTTTTATGGCAAAAGTTTTATTTGGATTCACCCAAGATCTGTCTTTGGTCTTGGAGGTTCTTGCTTTTCATTTGGACTCAAGACAAAATAGTTTTCACTTGGGAAAATGCCTTTTGAAAATCTCTTTGAAATTTCCACTATGGCTTTTGGAATAATCCTTTACCACTTTCAACATTTCCCTCTTGCCATGGCCTTAGTGCAAATACTCTCTCCTAACCCTCCCCTCATCTTTGGATCATGTTTGGCATCTAATCCAGCAAGTTGAACCTCCCCTATGTTTATTTTCCATTTAAATCTTATTGAAATAAATTTCTGTCTTCTATTCTATCCATTGGAGATTTACAAAGGAACTCTACTTTCTGTTTTGATTTTTGCCCCAAACCAACTCTCCTCCCTAGTCCTTTGAACCCTCAACCAAGATGCATGAAGATCCACTAGTGTTCAGTTCAAATTTTTCAAACTACACTTGCTGCAAGTCTGGACCAGATATGTCAAATTTGGTGAAATTCATTCAAATCCTTCTCCAAAAATTCCAAGTAAAATCAGGCAGCCACTGGGTGCATTGAGTGGTCACCTCACCAAGTTACAGCCCCAGAAAAATTTATCTCATAGCCAAATCTTTCTGTCGAACACCTGCAGTGCATTGTCAATGTCAAGTTTCAGATAAGTTCAGAGAACATTGCAGTGCACTGTCGTTTTCTTCAGAACCCGACGTCGATCTCACCAGTGACACTGTGTCGCCTTGATCCTCGTCCCCTCCCCCTTGTTCCTGCACCGCACGAACGCCTGGCACCTTCGGAACATCGGCGACAAGCAGCAGAAGGTGTGCCGCCCCGTGACCGACGCCAGCGGCGGCTTTGCGGCCGCCAGCGGGAGGCACGGCGCTGGCGGCGCCACCCAGCGCCGCCCAAGCCACCGGAGCTCGCCGCATGGCCTTCCACTCCCCCGAACGCGCTGCCGCTCTCGTCGTGAACCGCAGGGCGCGGAGCGCGCTCTCTGCCGCCGTCGAGCCCGTGCGGCCATCTCACCGTGGACCGACGCCATTACGCCAAGACCAACTCCGTTTAGCTGTGGAATGACACCAGTAACCTCCACTGATGCTGCCTGGCCACTCAAACCTCCTGTCAATCCACTGCATCGCCGTAATCGCTCGCCGGAGATTCTCCGTTCACGGCCACCCCGTCGATCCGCCTATAAATAGAGGCCCCGAGCTTCAACTCGAGCACACACCATCCCTGCACTCCACCTAGAGCACGCCTAGCCACTGGAAGAGCCCCGAGAAGGTCTCCTTCCTCGACTCCGGCCGCCGCGACCCGCCACGGGATCCAGCTCGATTCGCCGCCGTCCGCCGGAGATAGTGTCGCCGTCGACGTGGTGCTCCCCGTTGGTTGAGTCCACCACCCACCGACGCGGAAGAACAAGCTGAAGCTTTTGGTACCCTCCGATCCTCCTAACTCCCCGTGGTTCGACGCCGGCGTCCATCGCAGTCTTCGGGCGCCGGCGAGCTTTTCAAACCTGACATGTGGACCCCGCTTGTCAGCCTCTATTCTATTCTTTCGCGAACCGTTTTCTGTTGGCGCCTTCGGGCAAAATACGTTTTCTCTCTTGAGCTTGCGCATTTCCAATCGAACCGTTTTCTGTTTTCTCAGTTAAAACCCTGGAACTTTTCTGTTTCATTACAGATAAGTCCCTGGACAGAAACCTTTATAACTTTTTAATAAAAAGGGATTTTTGAGTTATTCTTTTTCTGAGAACCTTCAAATTTTGTCTAGTTTTTTATGGCATTTATTTGAAAAATATTTGGAAAAGTTTCTGTGCACGCGTTGGTTTTCACGTTAGTGCCCGTTTTCGTGATTGCCGTAGGTTCCGGAAGAGGTGACGGAGCCGCGAACTTCGCCGAGCTAGACTCCGACTTCTCCGAACCAGGCAAGCATGTTTGAACATTTGATATGATAAGTGTTTTGCATGTTTTCTTGAAAGTTTGTGCGTGGCATATGAGTGCCGGTAAATACCTCGTTGCTTGTAAGGCAACTACCCGCTTGTTCCAAAGTTGCGATGATCTCTGATGAGAGATGGCCTAATCATGTGGTGACATGAAGGGCATCAAGGTGGTACTGTTGTAGCATACCAGCCTTGCGTCATCCGACTATTTCCGACGTTAACGTGGACGGAGTCACGTTATCGTTCTTATCCCCTCCGTGCTACCACATGTTTCATTTGCCAGGATGCGGTTTAGTAAGTTGGTAACCTCTTTCCGTGTACACACCAAACAGAGAGGCCGGGATGATGGTACCTTGGCCCAGGATTAAAGCCAGTCATCCGGTCAGGGGGCATGGGTGTTTCCGGTTGGGACCGAGAGGGGGGGCACCCCCTTAGAGCGCGCGTATAGAAATTTGATCCCATGCTACGCGAGGTTGTAGCCTCCCCGTCTCAAGGTTTTTCTTGAACGTTGCCGAGGGTGATCCCTGGCTTCGGAAGGTTGAATTGGGTGTGTACTGGTTAGACGTGTTTCTTCCAAAACACCGTAGACGGAACTAGTCCCCGTGACTACTGAAATCCGTTGGCTGTGGTTAAGTACAAACTCTGCAGAGTCAATTCCTTCCAAGTAATCGTATCCATGATCAAGTAGTGAAATCAGTATATCCATATCTATCCGCGTGGAAAACTTGTCCCCGGTGAACAAGCTCAAGTGGTAAATCCAGTTTAATTATTATTCCTGTGGATGGACTAAATTTTTATTCGTCTCGTACTTGTGATAATTTATGTTCCCGAACTATTAAATTATTGAACTGCAATATAAGCCCTTTATGTGACGTCGCTCAGACGTCCGACTGCGGCGTGTCTTTTGTTTCTTACTTTAATTATAAGCCCTTTATGTGATGTCGCTCAGACGTCCGACTGTGGCACGCACTGCCTTTATTTTCTGTTATAAGCCCTTTATGTGGTGTCGCCCTGACGCCCGACAGTGGCATTATTATTCTCGCAGTTTCCTCTCGAGGAGTCATTCAGACCCTCGTTTGGCACCAACATTATTATTCTCGCAGTTTCCTCTCGAGGAGTCATTCAGACCCTCGTTTGGCACCAGCATTATTAGTCTCGTAGTTTCCTCTCAAGGAGTCATTCAGACCCTCGTTTGGCACCAGTATTACTATTCTGCAGTTTCCGCTCGAGGCGTCATTCAGACCCTCGCTTGGCACCCAGTATTTATTATCTCTATGTCTGAACGCACTGGATAATTTGTTCATATGCTTCATGTTTACATTTGTTATATCTTATGTCCGAACTGTCTTGCGAGTACTTTCATAGTACTCACCTGGGTTGTTGATTTGGCCAGATGTTGATGAAGGCGATCTCTTGGATGAAGAGTTTGATAGCGCGTCCGACGCCTAGAGGAGTCCCAGTCAGTCCTGCGCGATCCCGGATATTGGTCACTTGTATTATATACGCTTCCGCCACCCGTAATAAGTCTCCTCGAGCCTCACTCCGACGCTCGAAGAGCTGTAGTCTTCAGGAGTCATATCACTCGCTTCGCGGTGATATTTCCACCACCGTTATTATCGTGAGTTAGTAGTATGCCACCCTATCCGCCGTCTTGTTTTATCGGCGTGCATGTAATAAATTGTTGGGCAGTCTCCGCTCAACCTTGTATTATATTTAGTACTCCTGGTATTTTTCTTCTGTGACCAAGATATTGTCTACCAGTGAGAAGGAATTCTTCCTTACTGGTCCGTAAAAGGGATTGGTCTCTCAATAATTATTTTATTGAAAAACCGGTCGTGACACTAAGGCCATGCGGGCAGCCACAAGATCGTCCACGAGGTTGTCGAAAGGCTCCTCCAGAGCCTTGAGATACTCCACAATCATCTCGATGGCTTCATCTGGTTCTCCCCGATGGCAGGCGAATGCATAGTGACAAGTATATGGCACATGGCATGGGAGGTAGCGGTAGCGACGAGTCTTCATCATAGGAAGGATGTCCCGAAGACGAGCTATCGCCTCACGGGCAGCCATCTGCATGGCATGCATTACTGTAGGCATGGCCCTTCCCACAAAACGGAAGTGGCGAGATGCAGAACGTCCTCCCTTGAATTGCACCACGGCTTGGTGCATAGACACGTCGTCGCTGAGCTTGTGCTGATAAAGCGTGAACTCCGGACGAGTCCCTGGCCCGATCGCGAGCTTGGTGATGGAGACGAGGAGTTTGACAAACCCCTCGGGCACGTTCGTGAACACTCGAGTCTCACAGTTGCTGCCAGCCATCTACAAAAGTAGGCAAAAATTCTGAGTAGTCATGTCATAAATTTATGATGACCAACAGAAAATAGCTACAATTGCAAAATGCTGAAAAAGCACAAAAGACGCTAATAACCGATTAGCGATCGCACCTAGTGGCTTCCTACAGTCAGCCTGGCTCTGATACCAAGCTTGTCACGACCGGTTTTTCAATAAATTATTTATTGAGAGACCAATCCCTTTTACGGACCAGTAAAGAAGAATTCCTTCTCACTGGTAGACAATATCTTGGTCACAGAAGAAAAATACCAGGAGTACTGAATATAATACAAGGTTGAGCGGAGACTGCTCAACAATTTATTACATGAACGCCGATAAAACATAACGGCGGAAAGGGTGGCATGACTACTAACTCACGATAACAACGGTGGTGGAAATATCACTGCGAAGTGGGTGATGTGACTCCTGAAACCAACGGCTCTTCGAGCGTCGGAGTGAGGCTCCAGGAGACTTATTGCGGGTGGTGGAAGCGTATATAATACAAGTGACCAATATCCGGGATCGCACAGGACTGACTGGGACTCCTCTAGGCGTCGGACGCACTATCAAACTCTTCATCCAAGAGATCGCCTTCGTCAACATCTGGCCAAATCAACAAGCCAGGTGAGTACTATGAAAGTACTCGCAAGACAGTTCGGACATAAGATATAACAAATGTAAACATGAAGCATATGAACAGATTAACAAGTGCGTTCAGACATAGAGATAATAATGCATGGGAAAATAACAGAGAAGTCGGGCGGTAGTCCTCCCGAAATCCCAAAATAAATACTGGGTGCCAAACGAGGGTCTGAATGACTCCTCGAGAGGAAACTGCAAGAATAATAATGCCGCAGTCAGGCGTCAGGGCGACACCACATAAAGGGCTTATAAAAGAAATAAAAGATAGTGCATGCCATAGTCGGACGTCTGAGCGACATCACATAAAGGGCTTATATCAAAAGTAAATAATCAATATGCCACAGTCGGACATCTGAGCGACATCACATAAAGGGCTTATAAAAGGAAATAAAAGATAGTGCATGCCACAGTCAGACGTCTGAGCGACATCACATAAAGGGCTTATATCAAAAGTAAATAATCAATATGCCACAGTCGGACGTCTGAGCGACATCACATAAAGGGCTTCATAACTTAACATCCTATTAGCTCAAGAATTTAAATCATATCCAGAGAATAATCAGGCATGAGATAAACAACAGGGTTAGTCCATCCACGGGAGTAACGTTCAGCTAAGTCTACTACTCAGGCTCACTTACCGGAAAGAAGAACAAACCACGAGGACTTGACATCGATATGGATACACTGATCACGATACTTGACCATGGATACGATGACTCGAAAGGATTTGACTCTGGAGAGTTTGTACTTTAACCACAGCCAACGGATTTCAGTAGTCACGGGGACTAGTTCCGTCTACGGTGTTTTGGAAGAAACACGTCTAACCAGTACACACCCATTCAACATTTCGAAGCCAGGAATCACCCTCGGCAACGTTCAAGAAAAACCTTGAGACGGGGAGGCTACAACCTCGCGTAGCATGGGATCAAAATTTCTATACGCGCGCTCTAAGGGGTGCCCCCCTCTCGGTCCCAACCGGAAATACCCATGCCCCCTGACCAGATGACTGGCTTTAATCCAGGGCCATGGAACCATCATCCCGGCACCTCTGTTTGGTGTGTACATGGAAAGAGGTTACCAACTTACTAAACCGCATTCTGGCAGAAAACATGTGGTAGCACGGAAGGGGGAAGAACGATAACGTGACTCCGTCCACGTTAACGTCGGAATTTAACGGATGACGTAAGGCTGGCATGCTACAACAGTACCACCTTACTACCCTTCATGTCACCACATGACTAGGCCATCTCTCATCAGAGATCACCGTAACTTTGGAACACACGGGTAGTTGCCTCACATGCAACGAGGTGATCACCGATACTCGTATGCCATGCACAAACTTTCACTCAATCATGCAAACACCTATCATATCAAAGGTTCAAACATGCTTGCCTGGTTCGGAGAAGTCGGAGTCTAGCTCGGCGAAGTTTGCGGCTCCGTCACCTCTTCCGGAACCTACGGTATAGCGAAAAGGGATACTAACGTGAAAACCAACGCGTGCATAAAATTTGTTCCAAAAAATTTTTCAAATAAATCCGATAAAAAACTAGACAAAATTTTAAGACCGTCAGAAAAAGAATCACTCAAAAATCACTTTTTATTAAAAAGTTATAAGGGTTTCTGTCCAGGGACTCATCTGTAATGAAATAGAAAAGTTCCAGGGGTTTAACTGAGAAAACAGAAAACGGTTCGAATAGAAACGTGCAAGCCCACAGAGAAAACGTACTCTGCCCGAAGGCGCCAACAGAAAACGGTTCGCGGGGAAAGAAAGAGAGGCTGACGTGGGGGGTCCACATGTTAGGTTTGAAAGACCTCGCCGGCGCCCGAAGGCTGTGGTGGTCGCCGGCGTCGAACCACGGCGAGTCAGGGAGATCGGAGTGTACCAAGAGTATCAGCGTGTCCTTCCGCGTCGGTGGGTGGTGGACTTGGGCGTCGGGGAGCACCACGTCGACGGCGACACTTTCTCCGGCGGACGGCGGCTCGGGCGATGGTGGGGAACTCCGGTGGTGTGCTGCAAACTTCGAATTGAAGCGCGGGTCGGAAGGAGGGATGCACTAGAGAGCTACTGGCAAGAGATGGGAGGCAGAGGTGCACGCACGGGAGCGAATCGAGCTGGATCCCGTGGCGGGTCGCGGCGGCCGGAGTTGAGGAAGGAGACTTCCTCGGGGCTCTTCCAGTGGCTAGGCAGGGTCTTGGTGGAGTGTAGAGGTGGTGTGGGTACTAGCTGGAGCCCGGGGCCTCTATTTATAGGCGGCTCGAGGGGTGGCCGTGAACGGGGTTGCTCCGGCGAGCAATTACGGCGAGGCAGCGGCTTGGCAAGGAGTTTAGGTGGCCAGGCAGCATCAGTGAGGTGTACTGGTGCCGTTCCCCCGCTAATCCTGGTCGGTCTTGGCGTAATGGCGCCGGTCCACGGTGGGGTGGCCGCACGAGCACGACGGCGGCAGAGAGCGCGCTCCGCGCCCAGCGGTTCACGACGAGGGTGGCAGCGCGCACTAGGGAGTGGAAGACCACGCGGCGCTCTCCGGTGGCTTGGGCGGCGCTGGGTGGCGCCGTCTGCGCTGCGCCTCTCTCTGGCGGCCGCAAAGCCGCCGCTGGCGTCGGTCACGGGGCGGCGCACCTCCTCCAGCTCGTCGCCGACGCCCGCAAGCATCCAGGCGCTCGTGCGGTGCAGAGGACAAGGGGGAGGGGACAGGAAACACGGCGACGCCGGGCACTGGCGAGATCGACAACAGACACTGAAGAAAACGACAGTGATTCAGCCACTGTTAACTGAATTTGACTGAACCTGATATTGACAGTGCTCTGAAGGTGTTCGATGAAATGATTAGGTATGAAGAAAAAATTTCCTGGAGCTGGGGCTTGGTGAGGTGACCACTCAATGCACCCAGAGGCTGCCTGATTTTACTCAAATTTTTTGGAGAAGGATTTGAATGAATTTCATCAAATTTGGCAAATCTGGTCCAAACTTGCAGCAAGTATAGTTTGAAAAATTTGAACTGGAGACCAGTGGATCTTCATGGATCTTGGTTGAGGGTTCAAAGGACTAGGAAGGGAAAAAGGTTTGGGGGCAAAAATCAAAGCAGAAAGAGTAGTTCCTTTGTAAACCTCCAATGATCAAGATATAAGGTAGAAATTGTTTTGATAAGAAATAAGTGGAAAATAAAAATATGGAGAGGTCCAACTTGCTGGATTTGAAGTAAATCATGATCCAAAGATAAGGAAAGGTTTATGAGAGTGGATTTGCACTAAGGTTATGGCAAGAGAGATTTGTTGAAAGTGGTAAAGGATTATTCCAAAAGCTATAGAGTATTTTCAAAGAAATTTTCAAAAGACATTTTTCCCAAGTGAAAAGCATTTTGGCTTGAGTCCAAAATAAAAAGCAAGAACCTCCAAGACCAAAAACAAGTCTTGGGTGAATCCAAATAAAACTCTTGCCAAAAAAAATATTTTGAAAGGGAGGGTTCTTTTGAAGAAAAATTTTAAATCACCTCCCTCAAGTCAAGTAAAAATTTTGAAAAATCCAAATGAAATTTTGGGTGTCACAGTGGGTGCAGTTAGTCCCACGTCTCACCCCACGCCCTGCCTCCCCGGCTTCACCTCACGAAGCTATAAGTAGGGGGAGGGGGAGAGCGGCAGGCTCTCGCACGCTCCTCCTCTTTCCACCATCTTCTTCCTCCTGCCCTTTCTTGCAACAGCGCCTCGCCGCCGCGCTGTTCCACCACTCGCTCCTCCGCCGCCGCGCTCGTTCTCGCCAGCCCCACGCCACGATGCAGTACGGCGGGGATTGGGACGGCTCCAACGTCCACGAGGATCACGTCGAGTTCCTCCGCAAGACGCGGCAGCTGCCCGATGCGGACAAGGTGGAGGTCCGTCTCGCGCCGGCGAAGGAGATTACGCCGGAGCCGCAGGAAGGCGAGCGGGTAGTCTTCCGCTCGCATTTCTTGCGCGGCATCGGCCTGCCCGTGAGCGCCTTCTTCCGCTCTTGGCTCGAGTTCTACCAACTCCAGCCACACCACCTCCCCCCGAACACGGTGGTGCTGCTGTCCGCCTTCATCACCTTGTGCGAAGGCTACCTCGGCGTCCTCCCTACCCTCGAGCTCTGGGGGGAGTTCTTCCAGTCCAAGCTGGGCACGCACATGCAAGGCGTGCCGGCTCAGAGTGGCGCCTTCATCGCGATGCGGAGGGTGGCTGCCGACAACCCCTTCCCCGTCATCACGCTGATCCAGTTGGTGAAGTTATGGCAAAAGTCATACTTCTACGTGAAGAACATCGCCCCACAGGGCGACTACGTCAATCTGCCGGCTTACGTAGCCGGCCCACCGGCGGGCAGGCGGCCCCAGTGGTCCTACCGGGCCGTGACGCTGACGCCGGCTGGAACCGCTGCCGCCGCCCGAGTGCGAGCGATGATCCATTCGGAGGGCTTGTCGGGGCCCGACCTGCTGGCCGCCTTCGTCACGCGCCGGGTACTCCCGCTCCAGAGCCGCCCTCATCTGGTCTGTCAGATGAGCGGCCAGCTCGATCCGAGCCGGATGTGTACCAAAGACATGCCGCACGACGAGGTGGCCTATATGGTGAACTACCTTGCGAACTGCAAACTCTCCGCAGAGTGGCAGTTCGGCAAGGAGCCATATTGCCGAGCCAATCCGCCGCCCACGGTATGTTCTCCTTGTCTCTTCTTCTTCTCTCAGTTTTGTCGCTGAGTTACTTTTGGCCGACTCTGACTAGTCGGCTTGCCTCGACAGAGCCCTCTTCTTCAGCCTGCAGGCGGGTCGGACGCGGAGCGCCGATTCGTCCTGGACCGGACGGAGCACGATCTGGAGGACCCCGACTTGGGGGCGGCTGCTATGGACGACAACACCGAGGCGGGCAGTGGCCAAGCCGGCGACGAAGCAGGCGGCTCCGGGGTTGGAGTCAGCTTCGACGACTGGCCGGACAACGACGAGGCTGAAGTCGTCCCACGCCGTCAGCCGGCGTCTGGCCACGGTGCGGGTTCCTCTGCTGCGCCGCATGCTCGGGGCGGCGGGCAAAAGCGTCGTGCCGCGCAGGGTTTGTTCGGCAGTCGGCCGAAGAAGCCCCGAGGCGGGGCAGCGGCGACTAGGTGGGAGGAGGCGGCCGCGAAGGCGGCCCGCTTCCGCAAGGCGGTGAAGCAACCGCAGACGGTGTCGGCGTAAGTACATACTCCTTCGTGTACTCTTTTTTCTTTTCTCTGGTAACTCCTGAATCCTTTTCTTTTTCCCCAAATAACTAGAGCTCCATTGTCACTCGAGCGGGCTGCTGCCGCCTCCGTTGTTGGGTCGCCGGGAGGATCTGGGAGCACCACTCGCCGCGTGGACCCCCGTGCCGATCTTCTGGCGGCGACAGAGCGAAACGCGCGGGAGGCGCGGGAGGAGCGGGAGGCCCGGGAGGCGGAGGCTTTGAGGGCGGCTGCCGCCAAGGCGGCACAGGAGGAGGAGGCGGCGAAGGCACGCGCCAACGCCGCGGCCAAGGCCCAAGCAGAGGCTGCGGCTGCGGCGATGGCAGATGAAGCCTTGCTGGTCACGCCACTGCGTGTCGCGGCGCCTGGGGCCCCGGAGCCCCCGCCAGACGGAGCCGGCGGTGACCAGCCGGGGCTGGAGAGGGATGACGACGTCGTCATCTTGGAGAGGGCGGCGGTGCCAACCCCGCCGACTGGGGCGGCTCAAGGCGGCCGGCCTGATCTGCCGCCTGCGCAGTCGACGGGGGGCGAGCCCGCCGCGAGGACTGAGCTGGCGGTCCGGACGCCGCCGAGCCGGCGCGCGGGGAAGGCTGCGTCAGAGCCACAGAAGGCTGCGTCAGAGCCACAGCCGGCCGCGGGCTCCAGCTCGTCGGCCCAGGATGTGAAGGTGGCCAGCGCCACCTCGGGGTGGACGCCGGGCGGAGGGACGGCCGTGATGAACGTGGCCGCGCAGGACGTCCGGACCCGGCTCCAGGCCCAGGCTACGGCACTGAGGCGGTACACCGACGAATTCCTTGTGACGCGGGCGGCCATCCGGGTTAGTCTTCTTATCTTGCTTCTTCTTGATCTTGGTTTCTTCCTTGGGGGCGCGTCAGCGCACCCACTGGGTGTAGTCCCCGAGTTCCGAGTCGGCTGCTGAGCAGGCGGCTTGGAACTTCTTAGTGGATTTAGCTTTGCTATTCTTGTTCTTACTTCAATCTTCTGCCTGTCTTGCAGGACTACCACAATCTTCGCGCGGCTGCCTTCAACTCTCAGGCTCGGGAGCTGACCTAGAAAACCGCCGACCTAACTGAGAGCTGGGATAAGTGCTTCGTCCTTTATCTCACGTGGGGGCGCGTCAACGCACCCACTAGGTGTAGTCCCCGAGATTCGGGCCGACTGCTGAGCAGTCGGGTCAGATCTTCCTTGACGACTTCCTCTTATTGCTTCTTCTTTTTCTGCCGTTCTTGCAGCGGCCAACGCCAGTCTGAGGGCACAGCTGGGAGGGTCTCAGGCTGCCCTTCGTGCCAAGGAGGCCAAATTCGCCGCCTTGGTGCAGGAACGTGACCGCCTGGCCAAGAGGTTGGCCGACCAGGAGGAGGGCCACAAGGCGGCTCTGAAGACGGTGCAAGACAGCGAAGCCGCCCTCCAGGCCGAGTACGAGACAGAGGCGGCTGGCTGGGCCGAAGAAAAGCAGACTCTGATCAATGGTTATGGCCAGATCGAAGATTTGGTTGACGGTAAGCCGCCTACTTCTTCGTCCTTTCTTGCCGCCTACCGCTTTTGGCTTGTTTTCTGACTTGGTGTTTTCTCTTCTTTCTCTTTCTTTCTTGCACAGAGTACTTCCCTGGCTACTCTACCGCCGCCAACCAGCTCATGGAGCCCCGCCGCCAAGCACGAAGGCAGGCTGGCGCCGAGATTGCACCAAACGCTGGCCGTTCGCTGGAGGAGCAGCTCTTGGCGATCCAGGCACGTCTCCAGCTGGCCTACCGACTGCTCCGCCGGCTTCAGCGTCCCAGGGCGCAAGTATTGGCCACCCTCTGGCCCGGCGAAGTGGTTCCCCGCAACCCCAGTCGGACTGCCGACTGGCTGGAGGTGGCAGTCGGCCGCTTTGAAGCCTGGAAGGCTTCGGCGGCTCGGTCCGGCGCCAGGCGGGCGCTGGAGTTCGTCAAGGCCTGGTATCCCGGCCTGAGTCTGGACCAGCTGGCTACCTGGCGGCAGCAGGCCGACACGGAGCTGGAGCCGTCGCGGCCGGCTATCATCCGGCGGGCTTCGGCGATCGCCGACTACACCGACACCAGCGCCTTCGCCCTGAGGTAGATGACAACGGTGTTGCCCAGCCGGAGGAGTGGTTCGGGCTGAACCCGGCAGACGGTGAAGACTCGGCGGAGGAGATCGACTCCAGCGACGAGGGCGAAGAGGAGGAGGAGGAGGGTGAAGACGCCGGGCCGGATGGTGGAGCGGCCGGCCAGCCTCAGCCTGACCGCGCCTCCAGCACCACGTCACGTGCGGGTGCGTCGCCTGCCACCGGTGGTGACCAGGCCGAGACCAGCCAGCCGGCCACTCCTTCAGCCGGTGACGCCGTCTCCACCGACCAACCCGGCTCCCGCACCGCGCCTTTAGTCTAGTCTGCTATCTTTTGTTTTCCTGTCTTGTCACTTTTGGAACAATATTCTGTTAAGTTTACACAATTCCACCCACTGGGGGTGTATTCGAACTATGTCGATTGCCGGCCTGTTGGGGGCTTTATATGTATATATGACTATGCATGCGTTTGGCTTTTCCTCGTTCTTTGCTTTTCATCCTTCTGCTGTTTCCTTTGCCGCCCTCCCTTGGTTGCCGCCTCCCCAGACAAATAGTTGCTCTGCAATCTGTAGCTGGAGCAGTGCTTGGCCAATTAGGAGGGCAAGTACTCTAGCTTTGTTGGATTATAGCTAAGTGTTTAGGAAGCCAGCCAGCCGGCTGTTCTGACAGTCGGCGGGCGTGGTTGGAGGCCGTCTTTTCGCTATATAAGTTCATTAGTCCTTAGCCGTTTTTCGTGTGGGCATCCTTTCTGCCTTTGCTCTTGCTAGTCGGACAGTCGGTTCTTCGAGCTGCGACATTCAACAAGAGAGGACTCGGGAGCCGGCACACTACTTGTCTGACTTCAGGTAGAACTTTCAATATAGCTTAAGGTGGCCAGTCCTCGGGCCGACTAGTCGAACCCGGTGCTAGACAAGAAATCAAATGTAATAATACATTCATGGATATGACACTTGTCACTCATAGATAAATAAAGGCAGTCCCCGAGTGCTCCTCGGGGAGCCTGTTGTTTCATACTTAATACAAAAGGGTAGCATGATACATACTGCTTTCAACTGTAAAATCTTCTCAGGAGGTTCGCGTTCCATGGTCGCTCCGACTCCTTGCCGGAGTCGTCCCTCTTGCGTGCTCTTGGTTTTTGCGCGTCGATCAAGTAGTAGGAGTCGTTGCCTAGTGCCTTGCTGATGATGAAGGGGCCTTCCCAAGGGGCCGAGAGCTTGTTCTGGCCGGCTGTTTCCTGGATCAACCAAAGCACAAGGTCGCCCTCTTGGAAGGATCTTGGCTTGACCTTGCGGTTGTGGTAGCGGCGCAACCCCTGCTGGTAGATGGCGGACCGACTAAGTGCTAATAGCCGGCCTTCTTCCAGTAGGTCGACACCGTCTTCTCTTGCTTCCTTGGCCTCCGCCTCCGTGTACATGGTGATCTGAGGCGAGTCGAACTCGATGTCGGTTGGGATGACAGCCTCGGCACCATATACAAGGAAGAATGGAGTGAAGTCGGTTGACTTGTTGGGGGTAGTACGCAGACTCCAGAGGACAGCCGGCAGCTCATCGTGCCAGCAGCCAGCCGATCGCTCCAGTGGCACAACCAGTTGGGGCTTGATGCCGGAGAGGATGTGTCCATTTGCTCGCTCGACCTGGCCGTTTGACTGCGGGTGGGCAACGGACGCTAAGTCCAGTCGGATACCCTGCGTCGCGTAGAAACGTGTCAGTGCTCCTTTGGCAAAGTTCGTGCCGTTGTCGATGATGATGCTGTGCGGTACGCCGTACCGAGTAGTGATGTTGGTGATGAACGTCACGGCAGTTGTCCTGTTCGGCTTTTTGATCGGCTTCGCTTTGATCCACTTGGTGAACTTGTCCACGGCGACAAGCAGATGTGTCAAGCCGCCGCGGGCTGTCTTGAAAGGGCCCACCATGTCCAGTCCCCAGACGGCAAAGGGCCAGGTGAGGGGAATGGTCTTGAGTGCAGAAGCCGGCAGGTGTTGTTTGGAACTGAAAACTTGGCATCCTCTGCAGCTCTTGACTATCTCTTTGGCATCTTCCAACGCAGTCGGCCAAAAGAAGCCGTGGCGGAAAGCTTTGGCCACAAGTGATCTTGAGGCTGCGTGGTGGCCGCATTCGCCTTGATGGATATCCTTGAGGATTGGCACTCCTTTTTCTGGCTCGACACAGCGCTAGAAGACTCCAGTGACGCTGCGCTTAACAAGCTCTCTGTTGATTATTGCATATGCTCCGGCTCGTCGTTGCACTAGTCTTGCTGAGATCTCATCAGCCGGCAGCTCTCTGCTGACTAGGAACTTGAGGATGGGCTGGGCCCATGATGGAGCTATGACTTCTTCTTCTGTTAGGACGGCCACCATGACTCAGGTGGGTGGGTCCGGAGGCGTGGAATTGGAGTCGGCCCCCGCTTCTTGTGTTGCTGCAGTCCCCGGGTCGACTACTGTAGTCCCCGGGCCGGGTTCTGAAGTCCCCGGGCCGGGTGCGACTACGGCAGTTGGCGAGCCAGTTGTCGAGGTCCCCGTGCCGCCTGCGGAATTCCTCCAGTCGCATCCGGCTGCATCGGGGACAGGTGGTACGAAGATAGAGTCTGACTCTGGAGACGGCTTGATGGATGGCTTGAGGAGGCGCTGGAGGGAGACGCCGGTCGGTATAGCCTGTCGGGTGGAGCCGATCCGTGCCAGGGCATCTGCTTGGTCGTTGTCGGCCCTTGGCACATGAAGGAACTCGCACCCTTCGAAGTACCCACTGATCTGCTGGATGAGGAATCGATAGCTCGCCATGTTCGCGTCCTTGGCGTCCAGTCGCTAGACGACTGCTGGACCACCAAGTCTGAGTCGCCGTAACACAGGATCCGGCGTATGCCGAGCTCTTTGGCTAGCCGGAGCCCATGCACGAGTGCCTCGTACTCGGCCACGTTGTTGGAGGCGGCGAAGTGGATTTGCAGCGTGTATCTGAGTTTGTCGCCTTTGGGAGAGGTGAGGACGATGCCGGCTCCCAAGCCAGTGCGCATTTTGGACCCGTCGAAGTGCATCCGCCAATGGGTAGAGTCGGGAGCCGGCGGTAGGTACTGGGTCTCGGCCCAGTCGACGAGGAAGTCGGCCAAGGCTTGGGACTTGATGGCGGTGCGGGGTTGGTAGAAGATCGTGTATGGTGCCAATGCAATGGCCCATTTAGCCACCCAGCCGGATGCATCCCGGTTGCCTATGATCTCGGCGAGCGGGGGGGTGCACACGACCGTGATGGGATGCTCTTGGAAGTAGGGCTTCAGCTTCTTGGCGGCGAAGTACACCCCATAGCACATCTTTTGGTAGTGCGGGTAGTTCTGCTTTGAGCTGGATAGTACTTCGCTTAGGTAATACACCGACCTCTGGACTAGCTGGGCTCGGCCTTCTTCCGGGCGCTGGACCACAACAACTGTACTGACTACTCGGCTAGTCGCGGCAATGTAGAGGAGCATGGGCTCCTTCTCAGTCGGCGCTGCCAGGACAGGCGGAGTGGTCAGCATCTTCTTCAACTCATGGAAGGCTTGGTCGGCTTGGTCATTCCACTCGAAGTGAGTGGACTTCTTCATGAGTCGGTACAGGGGGAGAGCCTTCTCTCCTAGTCGGCTGATAAAGCGGTTTAGGGAGGCCAGGCACCCGATGAACTTCTGCACATCTCGCAATTTGGTGGGAATCTCCATCCTCTCGATGGCCTTGATCTTCACAGGGTTGCACTCGATGCCGCGTTCGGAGACCAGAAAGCCTAACAGCTGGCCGACTGGCACTCCGAACACGCATTTCTCGGGGTTGAGCTTGATTTGGAATCGGCGCAAGTTGGCGAATGTTTCTTTGAGGTCCTCCAGCAGGGTGCCATGCTTCTCTGTCTTCACCACAATATCGTCTACATAGACGTGGGCATTTCTGCCGAGTTGCTTGAGGAGGCATTTCTGCATGCAACGCTGAAAAGTGGCACCGGCGTTCCTTAAGCCGAATGTCATAGTCAGGTAACAGAAAGCTCCAAATGGTGTGATGAAGGCAGTCTTCAGGCGGTCTGCTGTGTCCAACTTGATCTGATGGTACCCTGAGTAGGCATCCAAAAAACTCAACAGCTCGCATCCGGCTGTGGAGTCTATCACTTGGTCAATCCGTGGCAAAGCAAACGGATCCTTGGGGAAGGCTTTGTTCAGGCTGGTGTAGTCTATGCACATACGCCACTTGTTATTCTTTTTCAAAACCAAGACTGGGTTGGCCAGCCACTCTGGAAAAAACACTTCCATAATAAAGCCGGCGGCAAGGAGCCGGGCTATCTCTTCTCCTACGATTCTTCGCTTCTCTTCTGACAGTCGGCGGAGGGGCTGCTTGACCGGCTTCGCGTCGGCTCGGACGTGCAATTTGTGCTCGGCGAAATCCTTCGGGACGCCCGGCATGTCCTTTGGGGACCATGCGAAGACATCTCGATTCTCACGGAGGAAGTCGACGAGCTCGCCTTCCTATTTACCGTCCAGGTTTGCCCCAATGACAGCAAACCTTTCCGGGTTCTCCGGGTCTAGGGGTATCTTCTTCATCTCTTTGGCCGGCTGGAAGGAGCCCTGCGCATCACAATCTTTGGGGTTGGGGGACAGGGCCGGCTGCTTGCCGGCCATGGCCACAACCCGCTCCAGCATCTTCTTCTCTTCTGCCACTACGAGGGACTCGGCCAGCCGGCTACTAGCCATGGTGCACTCGATGGACTTCTTGTAATCGCCGGCTACCGTGATGATCCCCTTCGAGCTCGGCATCTTCATCTTCAAGAAGGCGTAGTGGGGCACAGCCATGAACTTGGCCAGAGCAGGTCGGCCAAGCAAAGCATGGTAGGGGCTCTCCAGATCCACTACCTCGAACCAGATCGCTTCTCGGCGAAAATGATCTTTGTCTCCGAAGAGAACATCCATCTTAATCTTGACGATTGGGGAGCAAGACAAGCCGGGAACGATACCATGGAACACGGTTCGGCTTGGCATAAGCTGCTTCGCCTTGTTGTTCAGCTTCTCCATGGTATCGCGGTACAGTATATTGATACTGCTTCCGCCATCTATCAGGACACGGGAGAATCGGGCGGCTCGCCTCTCCGTCGCGAGGGTGACATCCAAGACTAGTGCATAGGAGCCAGGGGATGGCATCACCTCTGGGTGGTCGGCCTGGCTCCAATTGATGGGCTTCTCGGACCAGTGCATGAACTCGGGAGCGCTAGAGGCGACCGCGTTGACCTCTTGATGCTGACGGCGCTGACTGCGCTTGTCTTCAGCTTGGCTTGTGAAGACGACGTAGGCGGCGTGCTGTTCAGGGAACTCATCTTGAATGGCTCCAACTGCCGGCTGAGCCGCCGGCTGCTGGGGGGCCGGAGGCGGCGGGCCGGGAGGCGGAGGCGGCACCAGCCCCTCGCCCTTGGAGATTCACGTGAGCCAGTGGCATTTTTGGGTCATGTGGTTGGACGGCTTCGCGCCGCTGTGGAACTTGCAGGGGGCATCGAGAGTCTGCTCGTAAGAGAAAGCCGGCTGCCAAGCCGGCCTGCCACCCTTCTTCTTGGGAGCGGGCCGCTCTTCGGGCTGCTCATTTTCAACTGTGGCCACCTGCCGACTGGTGGAAGGCGGCATGGGGGCCTTGCGCTTGTGATCGTTCTGGTAGGGGCGCCGATTGGAGTCGCCAGTCGGCGTCTTGGGAGCCGGAGCGAGCACCTTCCCAGAAGCGTCCACTCGGAGCTCGGTCTTCATCGAGGAGTCGGCCGTGGCGTACTTGTCCGCGATGATCAGCAGTTGATTGAGGGTAGCTGGCTCATCGCAGAGGAGTCGGTGCTTGAGGAGGGTGCCCTCTCGGCACCCTGCGGTGAAGTACTCGATGGCCTGAACCTCGTGCACCCCCTCGCAAGAGTTGCGGAGCTCGGCCCACCGCGTGAGGTAGTCGCGGGTCGACTTGTTGGGCCCTTGGACGCATAGGGAGAGCTGGCGAGGCTTGGGAGGCCGCTTGTACGTGCTGGTGAAGTTGCGGACGAAGACTTCCGTGAAGTCCAGCCAGCGGTTGATGCTGTAGGGCTTGAGGCTGTTGAGCCAGGTGCGCGCCGTGCCTTGCAGCATGAGGGGGACGTACTTCACGGCCACGCGCCGATTGCCATTGGCTATGCTGACAGCAGTGTAGTAGTCGATGAGCCAATCTTCCGGCTTCACTGAGCGGTTGTACTTGGGCGTGTCTCTGGGGAGCGAGAACCCTTTGGGGAAGGGCTCGTCGCGGATGCGGGGGCCAAAGCATGGCGGGCCGACATCGTCTTCTTCTTCTAGCGCCAAGGATCGAGCAAGGCGGTCGATCCGGTAGCGGGTGTCGTTCTCTCCGACTCCTTCTCGGCGGCCTAGTCGGTCACCAAGAGTCGGGTGCGTGACGGGCGGCGGGGTGAGACGTCTCTCCCTTCGAGGCGGGGGAGGAGGCGGATTTCCTTGGCGCTCCACCGCTCGAGGGCGGCCTTCCGCGTCGCGCTCGATGGTGATACGAGTCCGGTTGCGGCTAGCAGCCCGCTCCTTGTCTTTCCTCTGGCGGGAGCCGCTCGCACTCGGCGAGCGGGACGTCGCGGCGTGCTCTCGGCGCGGGGGATGACTATCGGCGCGGGCGCCGGCTTCATGCCGTTCTGCAGCAGCATCGATCAGCTGCTGGATCCGCCTTGTCATGTAGGGGAGCTCGTCGGCTCCCAGCCCATTTAGCTCTTCAGCGGCCGCCTGAGCAGCTCGCAGATTCTCGAGCGGGGTGGCGTAGACGGGGCGATCTGCCCCCAGCATGCTGGCGATAGCCGCGCCGCGCTTCTGGATGAAGCCGGCTCGGCTCGGCCCGCTAGGCGGCGGCGTACCGAAGGTGGCGCGGTCAACTTCGCGCTGGTGGGCCTCGGTGAGGCGTCTCATGGAGGCTATCTTCTGGCCTTCCGCGACGAGGGCGAGGCGGCGTGCCTCCAGGGTCTCAGCGTCGGGATCGGCCGGGATGGGTACGGATAGGTCGTGCATCGCCGCTTGCAAGGCGTCGTGGGCGTTCTCGCCTGAGTTGGTGACATGGCTGATGACCAACACTTCGGTGACAGCGCTGCTGCTACTGTCAGCTCGAGGGAGAGGATCGTCGAAGACCACCACGTCGGAGGGGTAGGCGTCGAGCGATGTCGTGTCGGAGTCGACGAGCATCGGGTCAGTGGAGCCGACCGACTCCACATCTGCAGCAGGCTCGCTAGAGACGTGAAGCTGGCCGAGGAGGCTGACGAGGCGGCTCTCGGGGTAGTCCGTGCCCACGTCGGACGCGGGCTCGTCGGAGATGCGAGTCTCGTCGAGCAGATCGGCGAGGTAGCTCGCCGCGCAGGCGTCGTCGACGCCTTGCAGCGCGTCGAGGCAAACGCCATCGGGCGCAGCAGGCTGGCTGCGCTCGCGGGGGAGGAAGAGGGTTCCCGTCCAGAACAGGTCTCCGGACGACGGTGCACCTGGCCCCATGGTGGGCGCCAAATGTCGGGTGGTAGGTGCGACATATGCCAATGGGTGGCTTATCATGGTGGGTGCCAGTAAGACGTCGCCGGTGCCTGGAAACGGGATGAGGCGAAGACATGCACGCCGGCGAATCTTACCCAGGTTCGGGGCTCTCCGTGGAGATAACACCCCTAATCCTGCTCTGCGGGGTCTCTGCATGATCACTAGATCAGAACGAGTAGCTACAAATGCTCCTAGAGCTGTTGGGCTCAAGGGAGAAAAAGAGCAAGGCTAGCTCTCACTTCCCTCTCTATATGGTGTGTGTGTAACTCTAAGAAGCCAACCCTTTGCATGGGTGCCCCGGGGAGTTTATATAGGCCTACCCCCCGGGGGTACAATTGTAATCCGGCTGGGCGCGGGTCCCAGTCGTCAGTGTCTGCGCTCGCCGGCTTCTCCGCCGGCCGTTGGGGCCTGCCGACTGGTGGGTCCCGCCAGCTACCGGCCTCTTGGTCGACAGGCCGGCCCCACTGCCTAGGGTCTTGTCGGCGGCTTCTTACTGTAGCCTCGTCCCTGATGACGAGGGCTTCGTCGAGGTAAGCGTGGCTACAGTGTGCCGCCTCGAGGGCTCTCACTGTAGCCTTACCTCGTCTTGTCTCTTTAATGTGGCACATGCTTCGAGGGAGGGGGGTAGCCGGCTTCTGGGGGCCGGCTATGCCCTTGGCCGACTGGGGGAGGCCGGGCCGCCTTCACGCCTCTCTCTGGCTAAAGGGGCCGCCGCCCGTGGGCCGTACTGGCGTTGGTCGTGGATGACGTTGAGGCCAGCATGGCTACAGTGCCGAGCCGGACGGGAGATGTCTGACCCGTACGGCGTCCTGCGGCCATGCCTGCCTCGGGCTTCGGGGGTAGTGGGCCGCACTGTGGCCACACCCCGTCTTGTCACCGTTATGTGGGTGTAGTTTTGGTGGGTGCGGTCTTGGCCGGCTTTGTGGAGTCGGCGCGCTTCATGGCTGGCTCTTGGGAGTCGGTCCTCTTGGCGCCGGCTTCC
The DNA here is from genome assembly GCF_018294505.1 of Triticum aestivum. Classification (NCBI taxonomy): domain Eukaryota; kingdom Viridiplantae; phylum Streptophyta; class Magnoliopsida; order Poales; family Poaceae; genus Triticum; species Triticum aestivum. The sequence goes on from NC_057802.1 coordinate 40,516,084, forward strand.
TGGAGTCGGCCATCTCACAACCATCTTGGGGGAGGTTACCGGGGCCGGGTCGCCTTTGGAGAGTCGGCCCCTGCGGTAGTTGGCCAGGGGAAGTCGGCCCAATGCTTCGAACGCATGAAGGCTCAATCGACCTGATAATTTTTGAAGAACCAGGGGTAGTCGGTTAGGTTACCCGTGGCCATTTACTCCGACAGCGATGCTTAAGTCAGTCCGAATCATGTTAGCAATTGCCGCATTTTATGATTATGAAATTTGGCAAATGGATGTCAAAACTGCATTCCTGAATGGATTTCTGGAAGAAGAGTTGTATATAATGCAACCGGAAGGTTTTGTCGATCCAAAGGGAGCTAACAAAGTATGCAAGCTCCAGCGATCCATTTATGGACTGGTGCAAACCTCTTGGAGTTGGAATAAACGCTTTGATAGTGTGATCAAAGCATTTGGTTTTGTACAGACATTTGGAGAAGCCTGTATTTACAAGAAAGTGAGTGGGAGCTCTGTAGCATTTCTGATATTATATGTGGATGACATATTGCTGATTGGAAATGGTATAGAATTTCTGGATAGCATAAAGGGATACTTGAATAAGAGTTTTTCAATGAAAGACCTCGGTGAAGCTGCGTATATATTGGGCATCAAGATCTATAGAGATAGATCAAGACGCTTAATTGGACTTTCACAAAGCACATACCTTGACAAAGTTTTGAAGAAGTTCAAAATGGATCAAGCAAAGAAAGGTTCTTGCCTGTGGTACAAGGTGTGAAGTTGAGTAAGACTTAATGCCCGACCACTGCAGAAGATAGAGAGAAAATGAAAGATGTTCCCTATGCTTCAGCCATAGGCTCTATCATGTATGCAATGATGTGTACCAGACCTGATGTGTGCCTTGCTATAAGTCTAGCAGGGAGGTACCAAAGTAATCCAAGAGTGGATCACTGGACAGCAGTCAAGAACATCCTGAAATACCTGAAAAGGACTAAGGATATGTTTCTCGTTTATGGAGGTGACAAAGAGCTCATCGTAAATGGTTATGTTGATGCAAGCTTTGACACTGATCCGGACGATTCTAAATCGCAAACCGGATACGTGTTTACATTGAACGGTGGAGCTGTCAGTTGGTGCAGTTCTAAACCAAGCGTCGTGGTGGGATCTACGTGTGAAGCGGAGTACATAGCTGCTTCAGAAGCGGCAAATGAAGGAGTCTGGATGAAGGAGTTCATATCCGACCTAGGTGTCATACCTAGTGCATCGGGTCCAATGAAAATCTTTTGTGACAATACTGGTGCAATTGCTTTGGCGAAGGAATCCAGATTTCACAAGAGAACCAAGCACATCAAGAAACGTTTCAATTCCATCCGGGATTTAGTCCAGGTGGGATACATAGAAATTTGCAAGATACATACGGATCTGAATGTTGCAGACCCGTTGACTAAGCCTCTTCCACGAGCAAAACATGATCAGCACCAAGGCTCCATGGGTGTTAGAATCATTACTGTGTAATCTAGATTATTGACTCTAGTGCAAGTGGGAGACTGAAGGAAATATGCCCTAGAGGCAATAATAAAGTTATTATTTATTTCCTTATATCATGATAAATGTTTATTATTCATGCTAGAATTGTATTAACCGGAAACATAATACATGTGTGAATACATAGACAAATAGTGTCTCTAGTATGCCTCTACTTGACTAGCTCGTTGATCAAAGATGGTTAAGTTTCCTAGCCATTGACATGGGTTGTCATTTGATTAACGGGTTCACATCATTAGGTGAATGATGTGATTGACTTGACCCATTCCGTTAGTTTAGCACTCGATCGTTTAGTATGTTGCTATTGCTTTCTTCATGACTTATACATGTTCCTATGACTATGAGATTATGCAACTCCCGTTTACCGGAGGAACACTTTGTGTGCTACCAAACGTCACAACGTAACTGGGTGATTATAAAGGTGCTCTACAGGTGTCTCCGAAGGTACTTGTTGGGTTGGGGTATTTCGAGATTAGGATTTGTCACTCCGATTGTCGGAGAGGTATCTCTGGGCCCACTCGGTAATGCACATCACTTAAGCCTTGCAAGCATTGCAACTAATGAGTTAGTTGCGGGATGATGTATTATGGAACGAGTAAAGAAACTTGCCAGTAACAAGATTGAACTAGGTATTGAGATACCGACGATCGAATCTCGGGCAAGTAACATACCGATGACAAAGCGAACAACGTATTATGTTATGCGGTCTGACCGAAAAAGATCTTCGTATAATATGTGGGAGCCAATATGAGCATCCAGGTTCCGCTATTGGTTATTGACGGGAGACATGTCTCGGTCATGTCTACATAGTTCTCAAACCCATAGGGTCCGCACGCTTAACGTTTCGACGACAATTATATTCTAAGTTTATATGTTTTGATGTACCGAAGGTTGTTCGGAGTCCCGGATGTGATCACGAACATGACAAGGAGTCTCGAAATGGTCGAGACATGAAGATTGATATATTGGAAGCCTATATTTGGATATCGGAAGTGTTCCGGGTGAAATCGGGATTTTACCGGAGTATCGGAGGGGTTACCGGAACCCCCCGGGGGTTAATGGGCCATAGTGGGCCTTAGTGGAGAAGTGGAGAGGCGGCCAGGGCAAGGGCCGCGCGCCCCTCCCCCTAGTCCGAATAGGAAAAGGAGAGGGGGGCTGCGCCCCCCCTTTCCTTCTTCTCCTCCACCTCTTTCCCCCTCTTCTCCTAATCCAACAAGGAAAAGAGAGGGATCCTACTCCCGGTGGGAGTAGGACTCCTCCTGGCGCGCCCCCTCCTGGCCGGCCGCACCTTCCCCCTTGCTCCTTTATATACGGGGGCAGGGGCACCCTAGAGACACAACAATTGATCGTTTGATCTTTTAGCCGTGTGCGGTGCCCCTCCACCATAGTCCACCTCTATAATATTGTAGCGGTGCTTAGACGAAGCCCTGTGTCGGTAGAACATCATCATCGTCACCACGCCGTCGTGCTGACGAAACTCTCCCTCAACACTCGACTGGATCGGAGTTCGAGGGACGTCATTGGGCTGAACGTGTGCTGAACTCGGAGGTGCCGTGCGTTCGGTACTTGATCGGTCGGATCGTGAAGACGTACGACTACATCAACCGCGTTGTGCTAACGCTTCCGTTTTCGATCTATGAGGGTACGTGGACAACACTCTCCCCTCTCGTTGCTATGCATCACCATGATCTTGCGTGTGCGTAGGAATTTTTTTGAAATTACTACGTTCCCCAACAACTTTTTCTATTTGAACCGCCGTACTGAGTTTACAGATGGGCCCAATACTGAACTTGGCGGAGTTTCAATCCAGAAAAGAAAAGATGTCAGTTTCCCTCACGCCAAGCATCATAGTCACCCCAAGGACTGGAATCAGACTTGGTTTTACTGCCAAGATACGTCTCCAACTGATGAGAATCCTCTGCCGGGTTATCGTCCTCACCGGCTTACCAATACACATCCATTTCCCCAACGACTTAGCGCCAAAGAACGAGCCAAGTATGCACCACAGCTTTCAAAGCTTCGGGCCTTCGTTGCGAACGGTTTAACAGGCATTGATTTTGTTCGTTGCTGGATCTCCTGGCGTATTCTGCCTTTAAGTCGACGCCCCAGTTTAATGTGCGAGTACACAGAGGACTTAAAAGACCCTCAACGGCATATTGACATTCAACTAACAGAGGATGAAATTACTGAAGCTGTCAAGAAGATACTGAATGAACCAGAGGCTGTCTGCAGCAAGACAGGGCTAAGTCCCTTCTGCGCTTCTAATAAACCGCCAGCTGTAAGAATTATATAACTCTTTCTTTAATCCGATCCTTTTAAATATTCCCTCAAAATTTTGTCAATCTTTTACAGGGTGATGATCCGTTCTGGAAGAAGAAACCACAGGATAAACCGGCCAAGACGCCTTGCCCCAAGACTAAGGTTACCAAAAAACCTGCCAAGAAGAAAACCGCCGAGTCCTCCGAGTTAAACGTTGATGATGATCTGGATAATCCAGAATCAGAGGTAGAACTTGATTCTCTTGGCTCATTTTTCATACACCTCATTGACAATGACTATTATCAGGATGACGCTGAAGCTAGCCATGCCGATGATGTAGAGGTAATTATTCTTTCCTTCGGTTCAGATCCTCTGCCAACACAGAAAACCAGTCAAGCAAACCGGAAAGTAAGATTTTCTCACCCCTAGCTCATTTGGACCCAAACTTTCTTTTGAAGAAGCAGCAACACGAAGCTCGCCGCACAACCCGGCACAACGGCCATGTAGTTACTTCAGCCATTTTACCGAACACTCTAGTCCGAAAACGTCGATCAGAGGTCTCATATATTTCTGATACTTCTTATCCCAAGGCGGGTTATTTCCGACAACTTCTTAATCCGTCTGATTCAAACTATCAGGGAACACCTCATTCATCATCTGGTGCATCAACGGGCACACAACTCCCTCCCCTCAAGACTGTTCCTGGGTGAGCATATTAAACTTAACCCTTTATGCCTTATACTTGTTTATTATACTAACCTTTATGTCTGTTCCTTTTAGTGCCAAGGCCAGACCCAGCAAAAAGGCCAAACTGAATAAACCGACTGATGATAACCCGACCACTGAACCGGAGAAGACCCCAGAACAACTGGACCCAAACGCTGATGCTATCTTGGATGATCCAGTACCTCAAGATCAGGATACTTTTGTTGAGCCGGTGGAGACAGATCCGACGAGTCAGGCTGCTGATCCGCCAAGCCCAGCAAAAGGGCTGATAAACCGCCAAGTCCAGCCAAAGCTGCTGATGACAACACAGACGATATTATGATTACCGGCGTCGGCCACACCACCCTTGGCAATCCTATCGCTTTATCAAAGCATAGTGCCAAGGAAGAACTTTCTGCTATGGACAAGGGCAGGTAGAAAACAGATTTATCAAGCTATGCCCACCTCAACGCCCAAGATATTCATTCCGGATTCTTAAACCGCCTATACACAAGCCGCGACTATGAAGCCGGTTTAGTGAGCCTGATGAAGGAGCGGTATGAGGTAAATGTCACTCACTCTGCATAAGCTTTCTTTCCTTATGACCGTTTTAGACTATCAACTCCAGTAGCCCCCAAGGACCGGTTTATAGTATCAATGTGAACCGGGACTTGTAGCAGACCAATATTTAATTTTGCTTGCGTAGCCCCCAGGGACCGGTTTATACCTTTAGGATGAACCGGTACCTTTCTATCATGAAGCTCCCAAAATTCTTGATAATCACCTTTGTAATCCTATTTAGGAGGAAAAAATCCATAACCTTGACTTGAGCAAATATGCATTAGCCCCCAAGTGCCAAGTGTATAACTTGTTATGTGCTTGGGACTTAAGATGATAGTTGATAAGAAGCAATATGCATTAGCCCCCAAGTGCCAAGTGTAAACTTGTTATGTGCTTGGGACTTAAAATGACAGTTGATAAGAAGCAATATGCATTAGCCCCCAAGTGCCAAGTGTATAACTTGTTATGTGCTTGGGACTTCAAACATGCACTACCAACTCATGAAATGTCTCTTGCAGGCTGATCTGAGCAAAAAGGAATCTCAAATTGCCGACCTTCAAGAAAATATCAAGTCCCAGCAGGCAGAAACTTCCAAGGCTAAAGAAGAGCTGAACAGCGCTTTAACAGCCATGGAACAACTGAAGGAAAGCTTTAAAAGCGAACGAGCAGGATGGGACGCTGAAAAAGCAACTCTGCTAAAGCGGGCGGAGGACGCTGAAGCAGCCCTTAATCCGGTAGCAGAAGAACTGACTGGCTTGAAGCGGCAAATCAATGCTATGACCACCGCTGTCTTCGGTAAATATCCTCTTCATAAGCTTTAAAGAAGCAACATCCATGAAACTGCCGGTTTACCAATATTTTGACCATTGCAGGTAGCCGCGTTACTCATCTTGGCTCGGACATGCGCAAAAAACTAAAGGCTGCTTATACACTGATAGAGAAATTATATACCGGCGTTCAACGGGTCATCTGCACAGCTTCACATAATAAACCGCCTCCAACTTTAATCAAGGAAACATTGGAAAGGTTATCTATGATGCCTGCCCGGTTTGAGGAATTGAAGAAATCAGCTGCTAGGGCCGGTGCTCTTACTGCATTGACTCGGGCCAAGGCATGGATATCTGACCTTGATTCGGAGGATATTGGAAACGGCTATGCAAGCCAAGAAGAGGACGGGTCAGATTTTGATAATGACGACCTCAGGGCCCTAACGAGGGAAATGCGTCCACTGGCAAGAAAATTGGCTGAGGACACTGATTTGTCATATTACCAGTCGACTTATGACGCCAACAACAAACGGGTTAACGCACCAACTTATGATGTGCAAAATCTTATCCCACCAATCCGTAAGCACACCTATGCCCCTGATGTTGACCCTCCACACTTATAAGTGATGAAGCTGTATTCAGAGCTTTAACTGGGATCGATTGGTCAACCATTGACTTCCAGCAACTGGATAGAGAAGAGGGGAACGAAGCGGCGCAGGATGATCCACAACCGTCAAGTCAGCCCGACGAAGAATCATGAACCGAAAGCCGGTTTATCTTCTGCATACTGCAATACTAAACAATCATCCTTTTGGGCATAAAAACGCCGTGTAATAGGCTAGTTTAAATGCTTGGTCTGCTATGCCATCGTGCATATTCACTTTGCATGATACTGTTAATCTGTCTCGATTATGCTATGTCTGCTTATGATCCTGAGCAGCTTTATTCAACCTGTTTCTTCATACAACAAGTTTAAAGTGTCCTGGCGCTTTACCGTTGGACGGGTCATAATGCCCAACATATAGCCCGGGTTTATAACCAGGGCTGCACTTAAGAATAATCAAATACGAAATATATCATACCTGTGACATTGAATCACATCGTTGGTTTACCAACTTTTTGTAGTAAGGGTGATAACCCAAATCATGAGTACTAATAACTCCTCCCATGTTTTGCCGGTTTATAGTAAAGCCGTACTGGGTTGTAATAAACACCGGATTATCCGTATATCATACTGGCAACTTGTAGTCAAAACCAGACCGAGTCAACAAGCACCGGATTATAACTGATCGTGTACTGACAACTTATAGTTGAAAGCCAAGCCGGGTCAATTGACACCGGTCATCTTGTAATTTTGTACTTGGCAACTCAAAAGCCAGGCCGGATTAGTAAACACCGGATTAACATAAACCTCATCAAAATAAACTGCCAAAAGAAAGGTTTCAGAAGAAAACATGCAAAAAGGCGAGGCTTTTCATGGGCTGCCAGGCCACTGAGTTAAACCATTTTACAAAGCCTTATAAGATGGACCTCACATTAACCAATCGTCATTTTAACTATGAAAAGTTCAGGGTCTTTATAAGATTGACTTGTCAAACGTTCGACAGGTCTTACCAGGATTACCTCGGTGGAGTGGCTTACTTAAAAAGGCAGGATAACCCGGGGTTTTAGGTGAATACACCTGGCTTCCAAGCCTGGCTTTTATAGCCTATTACAAGGTTATAGACTCTTTGTTCTTGTAGAAGCAAAGAGCCCCCGAGCAATATTTTGAGCTGTGCTCAATGGGTGCCTATGTTTGAGTTGTGCTTTTGCAACACTCTCTTTGGCCCCTTTTAACTTTGGGTAACAATCCCCCAAGTTTTTTTTCATAGCCTTTGAGCCGGATTAATGATCAATCAAAACTCCGTTTTATAAACAGAAGCCCCCAAGTAATCAAAAAGATTTAAGGAATAACGGCAGAGGCCCTGCTTTAGTAGGGATGTCGGTTGATTATATTGACCATAATATATACATTGTCAAGAATATGTACATAAGAGGAGCCTATGGCTCAGGTGTAGTAAGGCCGAAGATGAGTGATATTCCATGGCCGGTGGGTCTCCTCCTCTGATTTACGTGAATCTTTGTGCTCTCGAACATCGATGAGGTAGTATGACCCATTGTTCAGATTCTTGCTGACCACAAAGGGTCCTTCCCAAGGCGGGGATAACTTGTGCATATCAGTCTGATCCTGGATGAGCCGGAGCACCAGATCGCCTTCTTGAAAAGTTCTGGTTCTAACCCGGTGGCTGTGATAACGACATGGATCTTGCTGGTAAATCCCCGAACGAGCTGCTGCAATGTCACGCTCCTCATCTAACAGGTCATGTGCTTCCTGTCGTGCCTTCTCATTGTCAGCTTCAACATAAGTCACCACACCAGGCGAGTCATGACATATGTCACTAGGGAAAACCGCCTCTGCTCCGTAAACCATGAAAAAAGGCGTGTAACCCGTAGATCTGTTGGGGGTGGTATTAATGCTCCATAACACGAAAGGTAACTCCTCCACCCAACAACCCGGCGTCCTCTGCAGGGGAACCATAAGCTGGGGCTTGATGCCTCTCAGGATCTCTTGATTGGCTCTCTCCGCTTGACCATTAGATTGAGGATGAGCCACTGATGACACATCAAGACGGATGTGCTCACGTTGACAAAATTCTTTCATAGCACCCTTGGACAGATTAGTGCCATTATCAGTTATGATGCGTGTGGAAAACCAAACCGGAAAATCACCTTCTTGATGAATTGAACCGTCGTGGCTGCATCACACTTACTGACTGGCTCTGCCTCCACCCACTTAGTGAACTTATCAACCGCCACCAGAAGGTGGGTCTTCTTATCCTTGGACCTCTTAAAGGGCCCAACCATATCCAGCCCCCAAGTTGCAAACGGCCAAGTGATTGGAATCATCCTCAATTCTTGAGCTGGAACATGAGCTTGGCGTGAAAACTTCTGACAACCATCACACTTTTTCACCAAGTCCTCAGCATCAGCATGAGCCGTCAGCCAATAGAAGCCGTGACAAAAAGCTTTAGCAACCAGGGACTTTGAACCGACGTGGTGACCACAATCTCCTTCGTGGATCTCACGCAAAATCTCACAGCCTTCTTCAGGGGACACGCAACGCTGAAACGCCCCTGTTACACTGCAATGATGCAATTCTCCATTGACAATGGTCATTGACTTGGATCGCCGGATTATCTGCCTGGCCAAAGTTTCATCCTCCGGTAACTCGCCCCGGTTCATATACGCCAAATATGGGACCATCCAATCTGGGATAACATGAAGAGCCGCCACCAACTGAGCCTCCGGATCAGGAACAGCCAAATCCTCCTCTGTAGGTAGCTTGACCGACGGGTTATGCAAAACATCCAGAAAAACATTGGGTGGAACTGGTTTACGTTGGGAACCCAAACGGCTTAAAGCGTCCGCCGCTTCGTTCTTTCGCCGGTCCACATGGTCAACCTGATAACCCTTGAAGTGACCAGCAACAATATCCACTTCTCGACGATACGCTGCCATGAGCGGGTCCTTGGAATCCCAAGTACCAGACACTTGTTGAGCCACCAGGTCCGAGTCACCGAAACACTTAACCCGGCTTAAATTCATCTCCTTAGCCATTCGAAGACCATGGAGTAAAGCCTCATATTCAGCTGCATTGTTAGTGCAAGGGAACATTAAACGGAGAACATAACAAAACTTATCACCTCGTGGGGAAGTTAACACGACTCCAGCCCCCGAGCCCTCCAATTGCCTGGATCCATCGAAATGAATAGTCCAATAAGTATGATCCGGCTTTTCTTCCGGCGCCTGTAACTCTGTCCAGTCATTGATGAAATCCACAAGCGCTTGGGACTTGATTGCCGTACGAGGCACATATTTTAACCCGTGAGGTCCAAGCTCAATGGCCCACTTGGCAACCCGGCCAGTTGCTTCCTTGTTTTGGATTATATCTCCCAAAGGGGCAGAACTGACCACAGTGATGGGATGACCCTGAAAATACTGCTTAAGCTTCCGGCTCGCCATGAAAACTCCATACACTAGTTTCTGCCAATGTGGGTACCTCTGTTTGGACTCAATAAGCACCTCACTGATATAATAAACCGGCCGTTGAACCGGATACTCCTTCCCAGCCACCTTGCGCTCCACCACAATGACCACACTGACAGCCCGGGCATTAGCAGCCACATATAACAACAGCGGCTCTTTATCGACTGGAGCATCAAGGATAGGTGGCTCAGCTAACTATTTCTTCAAGTCCTCAAACGCCGCATTAGCAGCATCACTCCAGACAAAATTGTCTGTCTTTTTCATCATCTGATATAGAGGGATAGCTTTCTCTCCCAATCGGCTGATAAACCGGCTCAATGCTGCGATACGACCCGCCAGACGCTGAACATCGTTAATACACGCCGGTTTAGCAAGAGACGTAATAGCTTTGATCTTTTCCGGATTAGCTTCAATGCCCCTGTTAGATACCAGAAAACCCAAGAGCTTGCCTGCCGGTACCCCAAAAACACATTTGGCCGGATTAAGCATCATCTTATAGACCCAGATATTATCAAAAGTTTCCTTCAAATCATCTATTAATGTCTCTTCTTTTCTGGACTTCACCACAATATCATCCACATAAGCATGAACATTGCGCCCAATCTGATTATGAAGACAATTCTGCACACAGCGCTGATAAGTCGCCTGGGCACTCTTGAGCCCAAAAGGCATAGATACATAGCAGAAGGCTCCAAAGGGAGTTATAAAAGTTGTCTTCTCCTGGTCCTTAACTGCCATTTTGATCTGATGATAACCAGAATAAGCATCCAGAAAGCTCAAACGCTCACAACCCGCCGTAGCATCAATGATTTGATCAATACGAGGGAGAGCAAAGGGATCAGCTGGACAAGCCTTGTTCAAATCTGTGTAGTCCACACACATACGCCAAGTGCCGTTCTTCTTAAGTACTAGCACCGGGTTAGCTAACCACTCAGGGTGAAAAACCTCCACAATAAACCCTACTGCCAAGAGCCGGGCTACCTCCTCACCAATGGCCTTGCGTCTTTCTTCATTGAAGCGGCGGAGAAACTGCTTGACCGGTTTAAACTTGGGATCGATATTAAGAGTGTGCTCAGCGAGTTCCCTCGGTACACCTGGCATGTCAGAAGGTTTCCATGCAAAGATGTCCCGGTTCTCACGGATGAACTCGATGAGCGCGCTTTCCTATTTCGGATCCAGGTTAGCGCTGATGCTAAACTGCTTGGATGAATCGCCAGGAACAATATCAACCAGCTTAGTCTCATCAGCCGATTTAAACTTCAAGGCCGGATCATGCTCTGTAGTTGGCTTTTTCAAAGAAGTCATATCCGCCGGATCAACATTGTCCTTGTAGAACTTCAACTCCTCTGTTGCACAAACCGACTCAGCATAGGCCGCATCACCTTCTTCACATTCCGAAGCAATCTTATGGCTCCCATGTACCGTGATGGTCCCCTTATGACCCGGCATCTTGAGCTGCAGATAAACATAACAGGGCCTTGCCATGAATTTAGCATAAGCCGGCCGTCCAAACAGGGCATGATATGGGCTCTTGATTTTCACCACTTCAAAAGTCAATGTCTCTGATCTTGAATCATGATCATCTCCAAAAGTAACCTCCAGAGCTATCTTACCAACGGGATACGCCGATTTACGAGGCATCACACCATGGAAAACGGTGTTTGACGGTTTAAGATTTTTATCTGTCAACCCCATGCAACGGAAGGTTTCATAATAAAGGATGTTGATACTGCTCCCCCCATCCATGAGCACCCTGGTGAACTTATACCCTCCAACCTGAGGCGCCACCACCAATGCCAGATGACCCGGATTATCAACCCGGGGTGGATGATCCTCTCGACTCCACACAATGGGCTGTTCAGACCAGCGCAAGTAACGGGGCACTGCCCTTTTATGAAGCTTCTGATTGCGCTTGCACATGCTAGTGGTGAAAACATGATACTGCCCACTATTCAACTGCTTCGGGTTGCTCTGGTAACCTGACTGTTGCTGCTGCTGACTCCCCTGATGATTATAACCACCCTGGTTGCCCTTACTGCCTTGATTGCCATGTCCGCTTTGATTACCTTGAAATCCTGAGCCAGAACTGCCTCCACCATAACCCGGCCCATGAGACCCGGGTCCTGAACCGCCGGACAGTCCATGATCATATTGGAAAAGATCCGAGTTTTTGAACTCCCGCATAATAAAGCAATCCTTCCAGAGGTGCGTAGCTGGCCTTTCTCGCGTCCCGTGCCTTGGGCAAGGCTGGTTTAACAGGCGCTCAAGATTGACACCTGATCCTCCACTCCGCGGGGGCAGTTTACCCTTACGATGCTGACCATTATTCTGCGTGTTGGTGTTAGCCATAAAATCTAAACTGTTATCCGCTTTATGCTTACCGTTGTTTCCATGGCCCGCCGGGTTATGTTGTTGCCCTTTGGTGCTGCCGCTCTTCTTTCCCTTTCCCGGCTTTTCATCATCAGACTCGGGGTCCTTGGTACTATCAGAGTCGGCATACTTAACCAGAGCTGCCATAAGCGTTCCCATGTCATTGCAGTGACGCATGAGTCGTCCTAGCTTCAGCTTCAGAGGCGTGAACCGGCAATTGCCCTCCAACGTAAGACTGCTGTATCGGCATTGATACAGTCTGATGAATGCAAGATTGCCGAAACCCGGCGCACCCAATGGGTTGTCGATTCACCTTCTTCCTGGACACAGGCGGCTAAGTCCACAATCGACATGGGCTGCTTGCACGTGTCCTTGAAATTCTGGATAAACCGGGCCTTTAACTCGGCCCATGATCCGATGAAGTTAGCTGGCAAACTTTTCAGCCAAGTGCGAGCTGTTCCTTCCAACATCATGGTGAAGTATTTAGCACATGCCGCATCATCCACATCCAGCATCTCCATCGCCATCTCATAGCTTTCGACCCATGACTCAGGGGGTAAGTCGCCAGTGTAATTGGGCACTTTACGTGGACCCTTGAAATCCTTGGGAAGTCGTACATTACGTAGAGCCGGGGTGAGACACGGCACCCCCAAAGAACTGGAGGTAACTCCTGGTTCCACCGAAGTTGTTGGATGAACCAGAGTAAGCTGACGGGCCGTGTACTGTGCCGCTAACTCGGCTTTTTGACGTGCTCTGCCATGATCCACCATGTCCTGAGCATTAGCTCCACCGCCCACAGGGTTATGCCCTCGAGGCGGGTTACGGTTCCACGCACTGCTTGACACGGCCGGTTCATCAATGTGCCTGCTGTAACTCCGGCTTGGACGGAGGGTGGAATGAATCCTCTCACGGCTGTACGAATAAGCCTGCTGCTGAGTCAAAGCTGTCTGAAGGAGCTCCCTAGCCCGTCGCATCTCAACCGCTATGGGGGACTCACCTTCGATTGGGAGGGCCGCCAATCATGAAGCAGCGGTGACTATGTTATCCAAGGGGTTGGAGTAATGACCCGGAGGCGTTGACACGTGCGGCGACGGGACATTCTGACGAGGCGGATCCATTGTGCGCGGCTGAACCGGCGCCCCCGTTCCAGGTGCTTCTACCCGCTTTACCACTGGATGGTTGCTGGCTCCTGCCCCTGGCGTGTTAAAGAGATTCCTGGCCTCATAAACCGGAGGCACGTGAGATCGATACCTTCTCCTCATTACATCATTTGATGCGTTCTGATCCAACATAAGCCGAAAAGCCTGCGCATCCAACTCGGCCCGCTCTGCAGCCATCCTGGTGTTCTCAGCTGCCAGGTCTGCCTTGGCTTGAGCTATCCAATCCTTCACCTTCGCAACTTCTGCGTTATGCTGATCCTGATCCGCCAGGTTAACTTCAGCCGCCAGCAGTGTTGCCAGAGTGTCGAATAAATCAGACAAAACCTGAACCGGCGGCGGTTGCGCAGGGCCTCCTGCCCCAGCTGCTGTCACCGCTGCTGAACCGGAGATCATCGCTGCCGCGGTCGAAGAGTGCTGCGCTGACTGTGTACCGGCCATGAAAATTGCAACTCGGCTCGGCGGATCGAAGGGGTCCGGAATACCGTCGCCATTGGAACAGCCCCCAAACCGGCCATCTTGCAGTTGGTACAATGACTCGGTCTCTCCGGTAGAAGACTCGTCATCAGAGTAGACGATGGTTTCACCACTAGAGGCCGATCTATCCTCAGATTCCACTCCGTGGATGACTCCCATGAAGGCACGCTTCATGGCAGGCCGAACCCGGTGGGTCTCGCACGCTGAGCCGTTTCGACGATGTCGGTGCAGATGTCCAGCTCAGGGCCCGGTTCGCCAATCTTGCCAATGAATACGTGAATACCACCAAAGGGGACCCGGTACCTGTACTCAATTGAGCCGGCCTCGGGGCCCCAGCCTGCATCGTCGATGTAGAGCTTGCCGCGACGACTCTTGGTCATCCGGCCCACCGCGTATCCCTTGAGCCCTTCGAAGCAGCACTCTAAGAACTTGAAACCATCGTGCGATAGCCCCATGGTGGGCGCTAACTGTCGTGGGTTAGTCACGACAGATGTCCTAGTGTGAGGACTTAGTTGTGGAGCCATCGCGACGGGTTAGCTTAAAGGGGTTAACGTGGGACAAAGGACGCAAGGAGTTTATACTGGTTCGGCCCCTTGCGGTGAAGGTAAAGGCCTAATCCAGTTGATGTGGGATTGATAGGGTTTCGATGACCAGGGAGCGAATACGCTTGACCTGGCTCTCCAATTCTTCTTTTTCGAACCGCCGCCGGGTCGTCCCTTTATATACACAGGTTGACGCCTGATGGTTTACAGAATCCCGGCCGGCTCATCAACGTGTCCGGCTCGGTTTCTACCCTTTCCTATCTTACAACACAAGTTACACATCATATGGCGGTTTATGTCTACGGGCCCTAATCTGCCTTTGGGCCCTGGGCCTTTAGATCTCTACAGTAAAGCACCATACTCCTTGTCTTCATGGGCTTCAATATGGATAACTCATTATGGGTATAACCCGGCCCCTCCTGGGAGGTTTATACTCAATAGTTATATCCCCAACACCTTGTGTGCTATCAAATGTCACACCGTAACTAGGTGATTATAAAGATGCTCTACAGGTGTCTCCGAATGTGTTTGTTGGGTTGGCATAGATTAAGATTAGGATTTGTCACTCCGAGTATCGGAGAGGTATCTTTGGGCCCTCTCGGTAATGCACATCACTATAAGCCTTGCAAGCAATGTGACTAATGAGTTAGTTACGGGATGATGCATTATGAAACGAGTAAAGAGACTTGCCGGTAACAAGAATGAACTAGGTATGATGATACCGACGATCGAATCTCGGGCAAGTAACATACCGATGACAAAGGAAATAACATATGTTGTTATTGCGGTTTGACCGATAAAGATCTTCGTAGAGTATGTAGGAACCAATATGAGCATCTAGGTTCCGCTGTTGGTTATTGACCGGAGATGCGTCTCGGTCATGCCTACATAGT
Source organism: Triticum aestivum (assembly GCF_018294505.1). NCBI lineage: Eukaryota > Viridiplantae > Streptophyta > Magnoliopsida > Poales > Poaceae > Triticum > Triticum aestivum. The sequence continues at coordinate 40,531,431 of NC_057802.1, forward strand.
TCTCGAACCCGTAGGGTCCGCACGCTTAACGTTCGATGATGATTTATATTATGAGTTATGCGTTTTGGTGACCGAAGTTTTTTCGGAGTCCTGGATGAGATCACGGACATGACGAGGAGTCTCGAAATGGTCGAGAGGTAAAGATTGATATATTGGAAGGTAGTATTCGGACACCAGAAGGGTTCCGGAGTGTATCGGGTACATACCGGAGTATCGAAGGGGTTACCAGAACCCCCCGGGGAAAGTTATGGGCCATATGGGCCATAGAAGGGAGGCTAACCAGCCCACAAGGGGCTGGTGCGCCCCCCACAAGGGAGGACGCCGAATTGTTTTAGGGAAGGGGGCGCCACCCCCTTTCCTTCTCCTACTCCCTCTCCTTCCCCCTTTCCACCTCCATGAGAAGGAAAAGAGAGGGGGGCCGAATCCTACTAGGACTTGGAGTCCTAGTAGGACTCCCCCCTCATGGCGTGCCCCTTGGTGGCCTGCCTCCTCCTCATCTCCTTTATATACGGGGGCAGGGGGCACCCCATAGCACACCAATTGCTCTCTTAGCCATGTGCGGTGCCCCCCTCAACAGTTTACTCCTCCGGTCATAGTGCTTAGGCGAAGCCCTGCGCGGATCACATTACCATCACCGTCACCACGCCGTCGTGCCGACAGAACTCTCCCTCGACCCTCTACTGGATCAAGATTTCGAGGGACGTCATCGAGCTGAATGTGTGCTGAACTCGGAGGTGTCGTACGTTCGGTACTAGATTGGTTAGATCGTGAAGACGTTCGACTACATCAACCGCATTAACCTAACGCTTCCGCTTTCAGTCTACGGGGGTACATGGACACACTCTCCCGCTCTTGTTGCTATGCATTTCCTAGATACATCTTGCGTGATCATAGGATTTTTTTTAAATTGCATGTTACGTTCCCCAACATACGAAACCACCTTGAAGCTATTCTTTCCGATCGATCTATCCAAGAGTTCGTACTAAAATAACACCAAATAATTTCATGTTCATAATACTCAATCCAACACAAAGAACCTCAAAGAGTGCCCCAAGATTTCTACCGGAGAAACAAACACAAGAACGTGCATCAACCCCTATGCGTAGATTACCCCAATGTCACCCCTGGAGTCCGCGAGTTGGGTGCCAAAACATATATCAAGTGAATCAGTACGATACCCCATTGTCACCACGAGTATTCATATGCAAGACATATATCAAGTGCTCTTAAATCCATAAAAGTATTCAATCCGACAAAACGAAATCTCAAAGAGAAAACTCAATTCACAACAAGATGGAGAGGGGAAAACACCATATGATCTGACTACATTAACAGAGCCCGAGATACATCAAGATCGTGCCATCTCAAGAACACGAGAGAGAGATATTAAACAGATAGCTGCTACCTCTTGAGCATGCATTGGTTTTCCCTTGAAGAGGAAACGGTGATGCAGCAAAGTAGCGTAAGTATTTCCCTTAGTTTTGAGAACCAAGGTATCAATCCAGTAGTGGACAACGCACAAGTCACATAGTACCTGCAAAAACAATCAAGAACCTTGCAACCAACATGATAAAGGGGTTGTCATTCCCTTCACGGTCACTCGCAAAAGTGAGATCTAATAAAGATAGTAAGTAAATATTTTTGGTATTTTTGTTGTATAGATTGGAAAGTAAAGATTGCAAAATAGTAAACGAGATGCGATGTAAATAAAAGAGATGCAATATAATAAGAAAGAGACCCGGGGGCCATAGGTTTCACTAGTGGCTTCTCTCAAGATAGCATGTATTATGGTGGGTGAACAAATTACTGCCGAGCAATTTATAGAAAAGTGCATAGTTATGAAGATATCTAAGGCAATGATCATGAATATAGGCATCACGTCCGTGTCAAGTAGACCAAAATGATTCTGCATCTACTACTATTACTCCACACATCGACCGCTATCCATCATGCATCTAGAGTATTGATACGTCTCCGTCGTATCTACTTTTCCAAACACTTTTGCCCTTGTTTTGGACTCTAACTTGCATGATTTGAATGAAACTAACCCGGACTGACGTTGTTTTCAGCAGAAATGCCATGGTGTTATTTTTGTGCAGAAATAAAAGTTCTCGGAATGACCTGAAAATCAACGGAGATTATTTTTGGAATTAATAAAAAATACTGGCGAAAGAATCAAGGCCAGGGGGCCCACACCTTGTCCACAAGGGTGGGGCGCGCCTACCCCCCTGGGCGCGCCCCCCTACCTCGTGGCCCCCCTGGTGCTCCACCGACCTCAACTCCAACTCTATATATTCACGTTCGAGGAGAAAAAATCAAGGAGAAGGATTCATCGCGTTTTACGATACGGAACCGCCGCCAAGCCCTAATCTCTCTCCGGAGGGCTGATCTGGAGTCCGTTCGGGGCTCCAGAGAGGGGAATCCGTCGCCATCGTCATCATCAACCATCCTCCATCACCAATTTCATGATGCTCACCGCCGAGCATGAGTAATTCCATCGTAGTCTTGCTGGACGGTGATGGGTAAGATGAGATTTATCATGTAATCGAGTTAGTTTTGTTAGGGTTTGATCCCTAGTATCCACTATGTTCTGAGATTGATGTTGCTATGACTTTGCTATGCTTAATGCTTGTCACTAGGGCCCGAGTGCCATGATTTCAGATCTGAACCTATTATGTTTTCATGAATATATGTGAGTTCTTGATCCTATCTAGCAAGTCATTAGTCACCTACTATGTGTTATGATCCGGCAACCCCGAAGTGACAATAATCAGGACCACTCCCGGTGATGACCGTAGTTTGAGGAGTTCATGTATTCACTATGTGTTAATGCTTTGGTCCGGTACTCTATTAAAAGGAGGCCTTAATATCCCTTAGTTTCCATTAGGACCCCGCTGCCACGGGAGGGTAAGACAAAAGATGTCATGCAAGTTCTTTTCCATAAGCACGTATGACTATATTCGGAATACATGCCTACATTATATTGATGAATTGGAGCTAGTTCTGTGTCACCCTATGTTATAACTGTTGCATGAATAATCACATCCGGCATAATTCTCCATCACCGATCCAATGCCTACGAGCTTTTCACATATTGTTCATCGTTTATTTACTTTACTGTTGCCACTGTTACAATCACTACAAAACTATTACTGTTACTTTTGCCATTGTTACCGTTATTTCCATACTACTTTGCTACTAAACACTTTGCTGCAGATACTAAGTTATCCAGGTGTGGTTGAATTGACAACTCAACTGCTAATACTTGAGAATATTCTTTGGCTCCCCTTGTGTTGAATCAATAAATTTGGGTTGAATACTCTATCCTCGAAAACTGTTGCGATCCCCTATACTTGTGGGTTTTCAAGACTATTTTCTAGCGCCGTTGCCGGGGAGCATAGCTCTATTCTTTGAGTCACTTGGGATTTATGTCTGCTGATCACTATGAGGAACTTGAAAGACGAGAAAACCAAGATTTTTCCCTCAACCACGAGGGGAGGTAAGGAACTGCCATCTAGCTCTGCACTTGATTCACCTTATGTTTTGAGTAAACTTGCGACACCTAAACCTGCTTCTGCTATTAATTCTAATATGTCGCATGTTATTGATGATGCCACTTCTGCTATGCATGATACTTATGATGAAACTACTTCTATGCTTGATACTACTGTGCCACTTGGTGAATTTCTCGATGAACAACTTGCTAGGGCTAGAGAGAATGAAATTATTGAAACTGATAATATTGATGAGAGTGATTATGAATATTCTCCCCCTAGATATGAATTGCCTGTTGTGCCTGAGGGTTATGTTATGGATGAAGAAACTGCTAGAGACTTCTTGCCTGCAATATAGAAGTGATCTTAAGAAATTATTAGCTAAGCTGAAAGAAAAATCTCTGAATGCTAGAATGAAATATGATCCTGCTTATGCTACTTCACCTATCTTTATTACTGGTAAGGATTATGATTTCTCTGTTGATCTTGATATAATTACTTTGGTTGAATCTGATCCTTTCTATGGCTATGAATCTGAAACTGTTGTGGCACATCTTACTAAATTAAATGATATAGCCACCTTGTTCACTAATGATGAGAAAACTCGCTACTACTATATCCTTAAATTATTTCCGTTCTCATTAAAGGGTGATGCTAAGATATGGTTTAATTCTCTTGATCCTGGTTCTGTGCGTAGTCCCCAGGATATGATTTATTACTTCTCTGCTAAATATTTCCCTGCTCATAAGAAACAAGCTGCTTTAAGGGAAATATATAATTTTGTGCAAATTGAAGAAGAGAGTCTCCCACAAGCTTGGGGGAGGCTTCTCCAATTACTTAATGCTTTGCCTGATCGTCCTCTCAAGAAAAATGAAATACTTGATATCTTTTATAATGGACTAACCGATGCTTCCAAAGACCACATGGATAGTTGTGCTGGTTGTATTTTCAGGGAAAGAACAGTTGATCAAGCTGAATTGCTATTGAATAATATGTTGACCAATGAAAATAATTGGACACTTCCTGAACCAACTCCTAAGCCAACTCCGAAGAAAATGGGTATTATATTTCTCAGTCCTGAAGATATGCAAGGGGCGAAGAAATCTATGAAAGAAAAAGGTATAAAAGCTGAAGATGTTAAGAATTTACCTCCTGTTGAAGAAATACATGGTCTTAATTCATCACCTATTGAAGAAACACACAGTCTTGATAACCCGACATAGGTAGTAAAGGTAAACTCTCTCTATAGATATGATAAAGCTGAAATCCCTCCTGCTAAGTTTGCTAGCCAATGTTTGGATGAGTTTGATAACTTTATGGTTAAGCAAGAAGATTTTAATGCTTATTTTGGTAGACAACTGAAACGCAATGCTTATATGATTGAACACTTGGGTGATTATATGTCTAGAGTTAAAGGTGAACTTAAACTCATTAGTAAACATACTTCTATGGTTACCACTCAAGTTGAACAAGTACTTAAAGCTCAGAATGATTTGCTCAGTGAATTGAATAGTAAGAATAATGACTTTGATGTTAGAGTTGCAACTAGAGGGGGTAAAGTGACTCATGAACCTTTGTATCCTGAGGGCCACCCTAAGAGAACTGAGCAGGATTCTCAAAGAAATAATGTTGATGCACCTAGTCCTTCTAAGAAGAAGAAAAAGAAAAATGATAGGACTTTGCATGCTTCTAGTGAACCTGTTGTTGACACACCTGAGAATCCCAATGATATTTCTATCTCTGATGCTGAAACACAATCTGGTAATGAACATGAACCTAGTGTTAATGATGATGTTCATGTTGATGCTCAACCTAGTAATAACAATGATGTAGAAATTGAACCTGCTGTTGATCTTGATAACCCACAATCAAAGAATCAACGTTATGATAAGAGAGACTTTGTTGCTAGGAAGCACGGCAAAGAAAGAGAACCATGGGTTCAGAAACCCATGCCTTTTCCTCCCAAACCATCCAAGAAAAAGGATGATGGGGATTTTGAGCACTTTGCTGAAATGATTAGACCTATCTTCTTGCGTATGCGTTTGACTGATATGCTTAAAATGAATCCTTATGCTAAGTATATGAAGGATATTGTTACAAATAAGAGATAGATACCGGAAGCTGACATTTCCACCATGCTTGCTAATTATACTTTTAAGGGTGGAATACCAAAGAAACTTGGAGATCCAGGAGTACCAACTATACCATGCTCCATAAAAAGAAACTATGTTAGAACTGCTTTATGTGATCTTGGAGTCGGTGTTAGTGTTATGCCTCTCTCTTTATATTGTAGACTTGATTTGAATAAGTTGACACCTACTGAAATATCTTTGCAAATGGCTGATAAATCAACTGCTATACCTGTCGGTGTTTGTGAGGATGTGCATGTTGTAGTTGCAAACGTTACTATTTTAACGGACTTTGTTATTCTTGATATTCCCGAGGACGATAGTATGTCTATTATTCTTGGAAGACCCTTTTTGAATACTGCAGGGGCTGTTATTGATTGCAACAAGGGCAATGTCACTTTTCATGTTAATGGTAATGAGCATATGGTACACTTTCCGAGGAAACAACCTCAAGTCCACAGTATCAATTCTATTGGAAAAATTTCAATGATTACTATTGCAGGTTTTGAATTTCCTCTTCCTACTATAAAAAAGAGATATGATATCCTTATTGTTGGGGATGTACATATCCCTATTGAGGTAACATAGTGTTATTCGAAATTTCTCCGGTTCCATGTTATTCGGAATGAGTTTGTTAACAAGACTTGATCAACCTTGTTAGTAGATTCCTTTTGATGAGCATGAGATGGATGAAGTTAGAAAGCACAACCTTCTGTACCCTTCTTTTACTTTCTGTTATTTAGATTAAATAAAGCAAAAATAGTATATTCAGTCAGTTTTCTAAATTATCCGTGCAATAAAAAATACCCCGAAAATAAAAGTTCTCCAAATGCCCCAAAAATGAAATATGATTTTTTCTGGAATATTTGAGAATATCTGGCACCGAGAACACATCAGGGGGAGCAAGCACCTGGCCACGAGGGTCCAGGGCACGTCCACCCCCCTGGGCGCGCCCCCTGCCTTGTGGGCCCATGGTGGCTCCCCTCCACTTATTCGAGCCACCACACACTCCTTCTTCCTCCCAAAAAAAATCACCAACCAACTCAAGCACGAGTTCTTGCTCATTTTGCTGCGATTTTCGATCTCCTTGCTCAAAGCTCCACTCACAAAACTGCATTGGCGGATTGTTCTTCGGTATGTGACTCCTCCAATGGTCCAATTAGTTTTTGATCTAGTGCTTTATTCATTGCCAATTTTTGCTGCTTAGGTGACCCTGTTCTTGAGCTTGCATTTCAAATTTATATGGTCCCAAGTAGTTCTAATGCATCATATAGTCTCTAAGCACTTGTGGGAGTAGTTGCTATCAATTTTGTTGAGTTTGGTTCACTTTTATTTTGAAGTTACTAAAAATTTTAGAAATTTTCAGGAATAGATGAAGAGATTTTTGAGGGGCTCTTCGAGCCGAAGCTCGAGGGATAAGCAAAGTGAAGAGGATAAGAGGCCCAAATATAATCTCCCTCGCACCACGGAGGTTCGGCCGTGTGAATGGCCTTGTGATGAGTTCTTAACCGTAGCTGGGATTCATGATGATTTCTATTCTTTGGTTGAGAATGCGGGCCTCACCGACTTCCTCCACGGCCAGCGCGAACAGTATCTCTTACTCACTAATATTTTTGTGCAAAATTTTCATTTCCATGCTAGGAGATCACCGCCTTCAGTGGAATTTTATTTATATGATGAGCATAAGGAGATGTCCCTTTCTGATTTCTGCCGGGTCTGTAAGATACCCCTTATTGGCAGCATAGAGGAACCACATCGTAATGATGTGGACGGGTTTATTGATATGATTGCTGTAGGGGAAACTAGGAAAGTTTCCGATGCAAGAATTACTAGCATACATTTTCCGGTTCTGCGTTACTTTGCGATATTTGCTAGTAGATGTTTAATTGGTCGCGGAAACTGTGGAAACCTTAGTGCCCCTGATATTGTTATTTTGGGCCATGCCTTGTTTCGTGATAACTCTTTTAGCCTAGGCGCTATCGTTGCCAATCGGTTAAGTCTTAACCGCATGAAGGGTCCCATCTTGGGAGGTATCTTCGCCTCGCGCCTCGCTGCACACTTTAACATACCTATTAGGCATTATGAGAAAGAAGAAAAGTTGATGCCTCCTGTTTTTCTAGACTATAGGAGTATGGTAGCACATGATTTTATCGTTAAGAATAGGGAAAAGATGCTTAAGTACAAACTAATATTTGGTAAAAATCGCCCTGAGATTATTACTTTGCCTGCTCCTTCTTTGTTTGACTTATCTACAGGCAAGTATCTTGTTCAGCCGGAGGCATTTCATGCCTACCAGAACCCCACACCAGCTATAGAACCAGAGCTGGAACCAAAATTTGATCCTTCACAACAGTCTGTTTACCAGTGGTATCCAGAGGAGATTGCCAACCAGTGGCAATCCGAGGCTCCTTCTCAGTACGACCCCAACTACAACTTTGATCCATGGGCATAGACCAACTTAGGCCAAAAGCCTAAGCTTGGGGGAGTACGTATTTCTCACCGACATTACATTCATGTTCACACACTCATGCTAGTTGTCGCTGCTCATACTTTTTCACTGTAATATCCATGCTAGTTTATTTTATTTTTCTCTCTTTCTTCTTGTGTGTTTGAATAAACCTTAAGAAAAAACAAAAAAATTAGTTGTAGCTTTTAGCTAGTTTACTTTCCTTGCTTGTAGTAGTAATAATAAAAAAGAAAACCCAAAAAGATTTCATGTTCTTCTTTTGTTTGTTGGGAGCTTTCCCGTGTAAATAGTTTTATTTCTTTTCTTGCTCTTTGGGGGTCGAGAGGAGAAGACCATAATGAAAATGTTGAAGTGGCTCTTATATGCATTATTGTTGATTTAACCAAGAGCCCATATTATCTTGTCTTCTTCTATATGTCAGATGCCTGCAGATTCCAGCTTAGTCGAATGCACGTGCACTATTATTATTATTCACATCGTTCGGTTGTGCAAGTGAAAGGCAATAATGACGATATGATGGACTGATTGAGATGAGAAAAGCTGTTTTGAACTCGACCTCTCTTGTTTTTGTAAATATGATTAGTTCATCGTTCCTGATTCAGCCTAATATGAATAAACATGTTTGCAATGACAATTAGAGATTATAGTTGCTTATGCCATGCTTAATTAGCTAGGATTTTATAATGGTTTACCTTGCGTGCCAACATGCTATTAAAATGGTTGTGATGTGGTATGATAGGGTGGTATCCTCCTTTGAATGATTCAAGTGACTTGACTTGGCACATGTTCACACATGTAGTTGAAACAAATCAACATAGCCCTCATGATATTTATGTTCATGGTGGATTATATCCTACTCATGCTTGCACTCAATGTTTATTAATTTTAATGCATGTTCATGACTGTTGTTGCTCTCTAGTTGGTCGCTTCCCAGTCTTTTTCTAGCCTTCACTTGTACTAAGCGGGAATACTGCTTGTGCATCCACTTCCATAAACCCGAAAGTTATGCCATATGAGTCCACTATACCTTCCTATATATGCGGTATCTACCTGCCGTTCCAAGTAAATTTGTATGTGCCAAAATCTAAACCTTCAAATGAAATTCTGTTTTGTATGCTTGAATAGCTCATGTATCAACTAGGGATGTCTGTATCTTTTTTTTTGAAAGCTTAGGACAGTGGGGGCAACCCCCCACTGACTTTATATTAATTCACCAACGCAACTTACAACTCTCTGGGGTTACATCATCGTGGTTATGGCCAGTCCTCACCACCAGAGAGAGGGAAAAGAGTAAACAAAAAAACAAAGTTGTTCGTATACTAGATGGACATGACAAAGCTATCCAAAAATGGCACCAAGGCCTCCTTGACTCTGTGTCTCATCATACCGAAGTCGTTTTTGAATCTCTGAAGCCAGCTATCCACCGTAGGCAGCACACCTCTAAAGTGCTTGTTGTTGCGCTCCTTCCACATGCTCCAGGCTGCAACGATAAATACCTCCATAAACATGGGGCTCGTCCACCTGTCTCTCGCCTCATGCACAAGTTGAAGCTTGTTTCCACCGTGTACCCACTCGATCCCCAGCTTCCTCCAACACGTTCTGCTGAAGGCACAATCGAAGAAGAGATGTTCTACCGTCTCTTCCGGCGGGTTATCACATAGGAGGCAAGTATACACATCATCTCGCAGTTTCAAACCCCTTCTCTTCAACATGTTTCGAGTGTTTAGCATGTCCGCTAAGAGGAGCCACGCAAAAACCCTCCACTTATTAGTGCATTTTGATTTCCAGATCCATTCGAACGCATCATCCGCCATCACCCCACGAAAGCAATGGTCGTAATACTTTCTAGGAGCAAATTCTCCGGTCCCCCAGACGCATCTCCAGATGCCAGGAGCCTCACTCAGTTCTATCGAGGCCATGCTGCATTGAAGGTCACGTGATTCCTCCCTGGCTTGTGTGGAGATCGGCAGATGGAAATTATGCCCAAGCGCCGGCGCTGTCAGCAGTGTTTGCACGGAAACATCTTTGTTAGTAGCAAAGGAAAACAGCCTAGGATAGCTGTCATAGAGGATATTGTTATGCCACAAGTCTTTCCAGAACAAGATCGTGCTCCCGTCTCGCACCTCCACCGACGTGACCCCCCTGTAAATTGGTGTAAGCTGCAGGATGTCGCGCCACCAGAATGATCTGCAGTGATCGGTTGCATGAGGCACTAAACCCTCATAGTAAGTGGACCAAATCAGGTTAACCCACGGCACATCCCAATGGTTGTAGAATTTATGCAGCTGTTTAAGCAGCAGACCTTGGTTTTGCACTTGAAGATCAATTATCCCCAGGCCCCCTTTCTCTTTGGGGCGACAGACTAGGTTCCACGCCTCCAAGGACACTGCTTTGTGGCCATCCTCCGTGTTCTTCTCCCAGAGACAGTATCGCCTGAGCTTGTCAAGATGATCTAGGATCTTTGGAGGCAGTCTGATTGAACACATAGCATAGATTGCCAGGGGCGTGACCACCGATTTGACCAAAGTGAGCTTTGATCCGAGGTCTAGAAGCGAGGCGGCAGTGGATAACCTACGCTCGACGGAAGCCACCAACGGCATTAGGTCAGCCACCGTTGGTTTAGCAGTCCCCATTGGCATGCCGAGGTATGTGAACGACATCTTGCCAACCTTGCAGCCAAAAACCTCAGCCAAACGATCCGTTGCATCCACCTCCGTGTTCATCGTCATCAGAGTCGACTTTTGAAAGTTGATGCTCAATCCAATAGAGGAGGCATAGTCCTGAAGAATGCGTTTGATCGTCGCCGCTTGCACTTGATCAGCTGGCATCACGAGGATCGTGTCATCCGCGTACTGGATCACCGGGTAATCATTCTCCATACTAGGCATTGGTAGCTCTAGTTCACCGCTCCGATACACGTCGTTGATGGCTGCTTGGAGGAGGTCAGCCGCCAAGACGAAGATGAGCGGGGACAGCGGGTCTCCTTGGCACACCCCTCTCTTACAAAAGAATTGCCTACCAGGGGTCCCCTTTAGTAGCACCGAGGATTTTGCAGTTGAGAACAAGCAGTGGATCCACCCTAACCAACGATCGTCAAAACCCATGCATTTCATAATCTGCATCATAGGAGCATGCTCGATCGTATCAAATGCTTTTGCAAAATCTAGTTTAAGAATGGCGATCTCACGTCTCGAAGCTTGGCACTGGTGTATGAATTCATATGCCCACGCTACACAATCCTGGATCGACCTACCCCTCAAGAATCCGTACTGGTTTTGATGAATTACCTTAAGGACCACTTTCTGCAGGCGATTTGCCAATAGTTTTGTCAGCAGTTTGAGGCAGCAGTTGAGAAGTGTTATGGGGCAGTAGTCGTCAGCTGTCTCCGACGATTGATTTTGGGGTATGAGGGTGATAAATCCAGTATTCAAGCTTTCAAGGTCCAAAGTACCAGCATGAAAATCAAAACAGAGACGATAGAACTCCTCCTTAATGATGTGCCAGCATGATTTTATGAAGCTTCCACTGAATCCATCCGGTCCAGGAGCACGATCGGATGGCATCTCTTTGACAACCTGGTCAATCTCCTCCCGAGTGAAGGGCTCAGACAGGGCATGCAGGCCATCCACCTTCTAGATGATGCGATCCAGATCAAATCTCATGTTGGTGGGATTGGAACAGCCCAGTCTTTCTTTGTATGCTTGCAGCAGGACATCCTCTTTGCCAACATGGTCATAGATGACTGAGTCATCCGATAGTCGTAGCGAAGCAATGTTATTTCTACGAAATCGCTCAGTCGCTACTCTATGGAAGAACTTGGTGTTGCCATCGCCAAATTTGAAGTGTCTAACGGTGCAGCGTTTCTTCCAATACGCCTTTTTGCAGTCAAGCAGGTGAAGAAGGTGTTTCTTCAGGATTTTTCTGAAGTTAGCTTCCGGCATGGATAGCCGCCGTCTCTCTTCAAGACCATCAAGCTCCAGGAGGGTTTTATTACAGTTATCAATCAACACTGACAGGTTAGAGATTTTCTTGCTCCATTGTTTCAAATCATAACGCAGGGTTTTGAGTTTTTTGCACAGTACCGCGGCTGTGTTCGGGGCATAGCAGTGCTTGTTCCACGATCTCTGTACGACATCAAAGAAACCTGGTTGTTTGATCCAGTAGTCCTCGAAGCGAAACAATTTGGTCTTGGGGATTTTGGTCTGGATGCTTACATAACACGGCACATGATCCGATGTGGGCTTCCCCAGAGGCATGACTACAGTGTTCGGATACTTGGCCGCCCAGTCCACCGAGGTAAAATGCCAGTCTAACTGTTCAAGGAGGGGGTTAGATTGCATATTGCTCCATGTGAATGAGCGCCCCTTGATCGGCAGTTCTATCAGAGACTGTCTACGTATGAATTCGTTGAAGATTAGCATATCATTAGTATCCCCACCCCCACGGTTACGATTATCGGGCGCTCTGATGTAGTTGAAATCGCCTAAAATAAGCCAATCTTCCCCATTAGGAATGTTAAGGTTGAAGATCCACTCAGTAAATAGTGATCTGTTGGGATCAGCACAAGGACCATAAACGTTCACCAGTGTCCACGTATCATTGGACTGAGTCGAGGTAAGCCTAACGCCGAGCACGAAAGATTCAAAAAAAACAGAGACACCCGTGAAAATAGAACTCATCCACACGGTAATTAAGCCCCCATAATTACCAACAGACGGAACAAATTCAAACATATCAAACTTCTTAGGGCAGAATAGTTTAATAAACGACGCATCAAAAGATTCACGCTTGGTTTCTTGAAAGCAAACTACGGAACAACCACTAATCTCAATCGCATTACGGACCGCCAACTGCTTTTTGTCGGAGTTGATTCCACGAACGTTCCAGCAGAGAATGTTCCAGTGTTTATTTGACGCCATCTAGCTTTAGTTCAGTTCCGGATCGTCACCACTGTCTCTAGCTAGAAGATTCTGAGCACTGAGTTTTTCGGCGGGTATTCCACACAGCTCTGTACCCACACGCTGCAGTGCTGAATAGGAGTTGGCGGAGGCAGATCTTCAGACCCAATCGCAATAGACTGCAGGATCAATTTTGGACAGGGATCTGCCGCCTTGGAGGAACAAGCTACAGATGGAACCCCCCTGCATTTGACCTTAGATTGCTGCTTCTTGGCGTGAGTATTACCTTAAAGCCATCATATCTTGTTGACCTGGAGCTGCGCCTCAGACAAGTCGTGTCAATTGGCAACTTCTCAGCTAGGATCATCTTCTGAATGTATTTGTTCAGTGGCTTGGCAGGGAGAGCTTCAGAAGATTCAGTTATAACAACATTGTCACAGGCCCCAAAATCTGTCTTAGAGTCCGCAAACCCCTCTTCAATCTTCTCCAGAACCTGCCCTTCAGAGCTCCCCACACCATCAGACCCAGCAGATTCAGGCAAGGTGACAACTTCAGCAAAGTTAGCCCAGATCTCAGAGGGTATGAAGATATCATTTGAAAGGCAGGGCAGCAATGCAGTCCTTGGGAAAACCTGCTTAGTCCTATAGTATACACCCATGATAACAGCATTAGTCACCTTGTGAAAGACCGCGAGAGGGTTCACAGGGAGCACAGCGCTCGTCAGACATTCTTCTGGTGCAGTGATGCAACGAGTGTATCTTCCAAAGGATATCATCCAGAGAAACTGTAGAAACGAGTACCCGTCTTCAGCCTGAACTTCTAAATCAAGAGAGCTACCATTAGCACGCACGAATTGCAGTCCAGAGGTTGGTGTTCCATTTATCAGAGCATCTGCAGCCTCGACAATATCAGAGTAGACCATTCATCCTGAGGATCATCAGAGACGTTGCTCTCATGTTCGACACCATCCATGAGAGAGGGACCTGTGTACTGGAACAGAGTCCTGAAACTAAAACCCCTGTATGGAGGCGGTGCAACTGGCCAGACACCCCAGCCACCGTTCTGAGTGGGCTGCTGTTGGGGCACCTGCTGTTCCCAGGCCTCATCGATCTGCTGCTGTATCCAACGCCGATGATCAAGCGCCCACTGTTGCGCAGCAGTCAGGTAAGGCAGTTCATATGGATGCGGGGATGCATTCATCAGTGGAGCTTCATCTTCATTTCCAACAAGTTCAGGAATTTTATTCCTACCATTAAGCACGTAGACGGGAACAGACCAAGATCTGCCCATACCTGGCAGTGTGCCAATGCGCTTGATCACAAGGCTGTGGGGAACCTGCGCGAGATCACTGATGATAACACCCACCAAGGATTGTTCCTTGTTGTGGCACGGCCTGTGCCAGAGATCCAACTTTCCAAAGCACGATACCGCCTTATTGATATAGTGATCATTCTGGTAGTCCACATGAAAAGCAAGAAACAAGACCCAAGCAACATATTGAAACGGACAGCAACGCATGTTTTCTCCCACATCATGCGGCACAAAAGAAAAGGTCATATCATCATCCAGGGGGTCTAACTGATGTGGACTCTCCTCAATGAACTGGTCCCTTAAAGCAACATCAGCAAACACCACCATACCAACCCCAATAGGATACACAAAGGCATCGGGGACCTCAAGATGAAAATCCTCAATCATGATGCGAACCACCTCATCCAAAACTAACTGTTTCTGATGATCTGGGACTGGGGGAACAGTGGTGACAATGGCATACCTCTCATGACTCAGCGGCAGGTCATCCACCACCATCATGTTGCGTGCCAATCTGTGGTCCGGTCCGCGCTCAATCCGGGCTCCCATAGGCACGAACTGGAATGGCCTCGCCGGAAAGTTGGCCATGGCGACAACGGTGACGGCGATGGCAGACGCGCCAGTCAAAGACGAAGCAGAGGGGGAGGAGGGTCTGTCGCTCTGCTCATTGGTTGACAGGGGCGGCAGAGTAGGCAAATGGCATGCTGCTTGAAGCGGAAGCGTCTGCCCAATAGCAAGCGAGGTAGCAGGCCCCGCGTCTGGTACTTTCCTTTTGGGATGCCAAATCAATTTTCTATTAGGAATATTTAGATTCTGTAGTGAGGGGACTGCACAAGTCCGAGGCAATGGATCCACTCTGATTTGATCCTGCCGTTCCACATTCCTCTGTTGCCAAAAAAATCGGGGAGCAGATTTAGAGGCGCAAGATTTGGCGCCATGGCCCAGCAGATTGCAGCGTTTGCACCAGAGAAGCCCAGGGCAAAATTCCCTCAGGTGGGCCACACTATTGTAAGTCGTGCAGGCTCTAACGGATCGGCCCATCTCCTGCCGCATGCAGAAGCAAGCGCGTTCAAAATTATGGTAGGCGTCACATACTTTGGCATGGCAATTAATAGCTGCATGGTCGTCCCCGAAACATCTTGTGCACTTGCCCAAAGCATGAAAAATGAAATCCGAGGGAGGCAAATCATCTAAATTGTAGCTTTTTGGATATCAGCCTTGTCATAATGGGCTTGCCTTAAGTCTAAGATACCCTCCAGAACCAAGGAAGGAATATTACGCCAAATCTGCTCACGGCGATTCTTACCTAAGAATTTTTTGGAAGTGTTTGCAATTCGACCCGAAGAAACCGGAATATGCAGGCTGCCAAAAATCAGACCCCCTTGCAGTAGCTCAAAATTTGTATTGTTTAGCGAAGAATCATCCAAGTCACGATGAATATCCTGAGGATTTCCACGTTGAGAAGAAACCTCATCGAAGGAGCTCAGTAAATTGTTAGAGCTTTGCATGCAAAGACCAAACTTGGCCAACTCCTTCGAGGCTGAAGCATCCTTCGAAGCGCTTTTCTCAAGAAAATGCAAACTGGTGCGGACGGCCTTAGAGGCACTACCCCCAAGATTTGGATTGTTTCTCATAACTGGATCAACAATTGGCACATTCCGAGGATGTTTAAAGAGACCAAAATGACATACAAAATCAGGCCAAACTCTATCCCGTAGGGCATAGATGAAATGACCAACTTTATTTGAAGCCACCGAGAACCGAAAATTCCTTGCTCCAATAGATGTAGCCTTGAAACCAGAAGCAATTCCTCCAATGCAACATTGTAGGGCCAAACCAACCGAAGCACAAGACAAGAGAACGTGACCACCAAGAAAAATTCCTTGGAGGAAGAGGTCGGGGAGAAATGGACCGTGGATCTGAAACGCCTACGAACCTGGTCCTCGACCTTGAGGCCGGGGTTGAAGTCCCAGTGGAGGAGCCCTTCCATGGTGGATTAGAGGGATCCATGGCAGCCGGTGGTGGAGGTGGGGGTGGGGAGAGAGGTGGGAGGAGAGAGCGTCATACCCTAGGTGTGCTGTCCGTATCTTCCATGCTAGGCGGGTTATTCTCAAGAGGAGTGGACTCCGCTCCCCACTCACGAGAAAATGGCCGGTCTCTGGGATGCCTAGTCCCATACTTTATGCAAATCAAATCAAAATAATTGCAAACAAAACTCCCCCGGGACTCTTGTTAGTTGGAGGCACTCGTTGTTTCGAGCCAGCCATGGATTGATGCTTGTTGGTGGAGGGGGAGTATAAACTCTACCATTCTGTTTGGGAACCGCCTATAATGTGTGTAGCATGGAAGATATCGAGATCTCTCGGTTGATATGTTGACAATGAAAGTATGCCGCTCAAAATATTATTTATCTCTATTCCAAAATTTGAGCTCTAGCACCTCTACAAATCCCTGCTTCCCTCTGCGAAGCGCCTATCTATTTACTTTTATGTTGAGTCATCACCCCTTATTAAAAAGCACCAGCTGGAGAGCACCGCTGTCATTTGCATCCATTACTATTAATTTATATTGAGTATGACTATGACTGGATCTCTTTTACCATGAATTACAATGTTTAGTCAGTCCTTGATCTTCAGAGGTGCTCTGCATTTATGTTTTGCGGTCTCAGAAAGGGCTAGCGAGATACCATCTTGTTATATCATATTATGATTGTTTTGACAAAGTGTTGTCATCCGAGGTTTATTATTATTGCTCGCTAGTTGATTATGCCATTGATATGAGTAAATATGAGACCTAAGTGTTATTGTGAATACGGTTAGTTCATAATCTTTGCTGAAAACTTGAATGTTGGCTTTACATATTTACAACAACAAGAGCAAACAGAGTTTGTAAAAAAATTTCCTTATCACTTTCAATTTATCAACTGAATTGCTTGAGGACAAGCAAAGTTTTAATCTTGGGGAGTTGATACGTCTCCGTCGTATCTACTTTTCCAAACACTTTTGCCCTTATTTTGGACTCTAACTTGCATGATTTGAATGGAACTAACCCGGACTGACGCTGTATTCAGCAGAATTGCCATGATGTTATTTTTGTGCAGAAATAAAAGTTCTCGGAATGACCTGAAAATCAACGGAGATTATTTTTGGAATTAATGAAAATACTGGCGAAAAAAGCAAGGCCAGGGGGCCCACACCCTGTCCACGAGGGTGGGGGCGCGCCTACCCCCCTGGGCACGCCCCCTGCCTCGTGGGCCCCCTGGTGCTCCACCGACCTCAACTCCAACTCTATCTATTCATGTTCGGGGAGAAAAAAATCAAGGAGAAGGATTCATCGCGTCTTACGATACAGAGCCGCCGCCAAGCCCTAATCTCTCTTGGGAGGGCTGATCTGGAGTCCGTTCGGGGCTCCGGAGAGGGGAATCCGTCGCCATCGTCATCATCAACCATCCTCCATCACCAATTTCATGATGCTCACCGCCGTGCGTGAGTAATTCCATCATAGGCTTGTTGGACGGTGATGGGTTGGATGAAATTTATCATGTAATCGAGTTAGTTTTGTTAGGGTTTGATCCCTAGTATCCACTATGTTCTGAGATTGATGTTGCTATGACTTTGCTATGCTTAATGCTTGTCACTAGGGCCCGAGTGCCATGATTTCAGATCTGAACCTATTATGTTTTCATGAATATATGTGAGTTCTTGATCCTACCTTGCAAGTCATTAGTCACCTACTATGTGTTATGATCCGGCAACCCCGAAGTGATAATAATCGGGACCACTCCCGGTGATGACCGTAGTTTGAGGAGTTCATGTATTCACTATGTGTTAATGCTCTGGTCCGGTACTCTATTAAAAGGAGGCCTTAATATCCCTTAGTTTCCATTAGGACCCCGCTGCCACAGGAGGGTAGGACAAAAGATAACATGCAAGTTCTTTTCCATAAGCATGTATGACTATATTCGAAATACATGCCTACATTATATTGATGAATTGGAGCTAGTTCTATGTCACCCTATGTTATAACTGTTGCATGAATAATCGCATCCAGCATAATTCTCCATCACCAATCCAATGCCTACGAGCTTTTCACATATTGTTCTTCGTTTATTTACTTTACCGTTGCCACTATTACAATCACTACAAAGCTATTACTGTTACTTTTGCGACCATTACCGTTATTTCCATACTACTTTGCTACTAAACACTTTGCTGCAGATACTAAGTTATCCAGGTGTGGTTGAATTGACAACTCAACTGCTAATACTTGAGAATATTCTTTGGCTCCCCTTGTGTCGAATCAGTAAATTTGGGTTCAATACTCTACCCTCGAAAACTGTTGCGATCCCCTATACTTGTGGGTTATCAAGTATTAAGTTCATAAGAACAGAGTAACACATTAAGCAAGATGACATGATGTAGAGGGATAAACTCAAGCAATATGATATAAACCCCATATTTTTATCCTCGATGGCAACAATACAATACATGCCTTGATGCCCCTACTGTCACTGGGAAAGGACACCGCAAGATTGAACCCAAAGCTAAGCACTTCTCCCATTGCAAGAAAGATCAATCTAGTAGGCCAAACTAAACCGATAATTCGAAGAGACTTGCAAAGATATCAAATCATGCATATAAGAATTCAGAGAAGAACCAAATAATATTCATAGATAATCTTGTTCATAAATCCACAATTCATCGGATCTTGGCAAACACACCGCAAAAGAGTATTACATCGAATAGATCTCGAAGAACATCAAGGAGAACTTTGTATTGAGAACCAAAGAGAGAGAAGAAGCCATCTAGCTAATAACTATGGACCCGAAGGTCTGTGGTAAACTATTCATGCTTCATCGAAGAGGCAATGGTGTTGATGTAGAAGCCCTCCGTGATCGATTCCCCCTCCGGCAGATCGTCGCAAAAGGCCCCAAGATGGGATCTCACCAGTACAGAAGGTTGCGGCGGTGGAGAAGTGGTTTCATGCCTCTCTCTGATCGATCTAGGGTATAAGAGTATATATAGGCAAAAGAAGTACGTCGGTGGAGCGGCGAGGGGCCCACGAGGATGGGCGGGGCGCGTTCCCCCTGGGCGCGCCCTCCTGCCTCGTGGCCGCCTCGTGGCGTTCTATACTTCAATTCCAAGTCTTCTGGATTGCTTTCAGTCCAAGAAAGATCATCACGTAGGTTTCATTCCGTTTGGTATTCCTTTTCTGCGGAACACTAAAATAGGCAAAAAAACAGAAACTGGCACTGGGTCTCCGGTTAATAGGTTAGTCCCAAAAATAATATAAAAGATCATATTAAAGCCCATTTAACATCCAAAACAGATAATATAATAGCATGGAACAATCAAAAATTATAGATACGTTGGAGACGTATCAAGCATCCCCAAGCTTAATTCCTGCTCGTCCTCGAGTAGGTAAATGATAAAAACAGAATTTTTATATGGAATGCTACCTATCATAATTATCAATGTAATTTTCTTTATTGTGGCATGAATGTTCAGACCCAAAAGATTCAAAACAAATGTTTAATATTGACATAAAAATAATAATACTTCAAGCATACTAATAAAGCAATCATGTCTTCTCAAAATAACATGGACAAAGAAAGCTATCCCTACAAAATCATATAGTCTGGCTATGCTCTATCTTCATCACACAAAATATTTAAATCATGCACAACCCTGATGACAAGCCAGGCAATTGTTTCATACTTTTGATGTTCTCAAACTTTTTCAATCTTCACGCAATACATGAGCGTGAGCCATGGACGTAGCACTATAGGTGGAGTAGAATGGTGGTTGTGGAGAAGACAAAAAGGAGAAGATAGTCTCACGTCAACTAGGCGTGTCAACAGGCTATGGAGATGCCCATCAATAGATATCAATGTGAGTGAGTAGGGATTGCCATGCAACAGATGCACTAGAGCTATAAGTGTATGAAAGCTCAAAAAGAAACTAATTGGATGTGCATCCAACTCGCTTGCTCACGAAGACCTAGGGCATTTTGAGGAAGCCCATCATTGGAATATACAAGCCAAGTTCTATAATTAAAGATTCCCACTAGAATATGAAAGTGACAACATAAGAGACTCTCTATCATGAAGATCATGGTGCTAATTTGAAGCACAAGTGTGGAAAAAGGATAGTAGCATTGCCCCTTCTCTCTTTTTCTCTCATTTTTTTATTTGGGCCTTTCTCCCCTTTTTTATGGCCTCTTTTTTTATTTTATTTTTTATTTTTCGTCCGGAGCCTCATCCCGACTTGTGGGGGAATCATAGTCTCCATCATCCTTTCCTCACCGGGACAATGCTCTAATAATGAAGATCATCACACTTTTATTTACTTACAACTCAAGAATTACAACTCAATACTTAGAACAAAATACGACTCTATGTGAATGCCTCTGGCGGTATACCGGGATGTGCAATGAATCAAGAGTGACATGTATGAAAGAATTATGAAGGTGGCTTTGCCACAAATACTATGTCAACTACATGATCATGCAAAGCAATATGACAATGATGAAGCGTGTCATAATAAACGGAACGGTGGAAAGTTGCATGGCAATATATCTCGGAATGGCTATGGAAATGCCATAATAGGTAGGTATGGTGGCTGTTTTAAGGAAGGTAAATGGTGGTTTTATGGTACCGGCGAAAGTTGCGCGGCTCAAGAGAGGCTAACAATGGTGGAAGGGTGAGAGTGCGTATAATCCATGGACTCAACATTAGTCATAAGGAACTCACATACTTATTGCAAAAATCTATTAGTTATCGAAACAAAGTACTACGCACATGCTCCTAGGGGGATAGATTGGTAGGAAAAGACCATCGCTCGTCCCCGACCGCCACTCATAAGGAAGACAGTCAAAAAATAAATCATGCTCCGACTTCATCACATAACGGTTCACCATACGTGCATGCTACGGGAATCACAAACTTTAACACAAGTATCTCTCGAATTCACAACTACTCAACTAGCATGACTCTAATATCACCATCTTCATATCTCAAAACAATCATAAGGAATCAAACTTCTCATAGTATTCAATGCACTTTATATGAAAGTTTTTATTATACCCATCTTGGATGCCCATCATATTAGGACTAATTTTATAGCCAAAGCAAATTACCATGCTGTTCTAAAAGAATCTCAAAATAATATAAGTGAAGAATGAGAGATTAATAATTTCTATAAAATAAAACCACCACCGTGCTCTAAAAAGATATAAGTGAAGCACTAGACCAAACTTATCTAGCTCAAAATATATAAGTGAAGAACATAGAGTATTCTAATAAATTCTGTCTCTCCCAAAAGGTGTGTACAGCAAGGATGATTGTGGTAAACTATAAAGCAAAGACTCAAATCATACAAGACGCTCCAAGCAAAACACATATCATGTGGTGAATAAAAATATAGCCTCAAGTAAAGTTACCGATAGACGAAGACGAAAGAGGGGATGCCTTCCGGGGCATCCCCAAGCTTAGGCTTTTGGTTGTCCTTGAATTTTACCTTGGGGTGCCTTGGGAATCCCCAAGCTTAGGCTCTTGCCACTCCTTATTCCAAAATCCATCAAATCTTTACCCAAAAACTTGAAAACTTCACAACACAAAACTTCAATAGAAAATCTCATGAGCTCCGTTAGTATAAGAAAATAAACCACCACCTTAAGGTACTGTAATGAACTCATTCTTTATTTATGTTGGTGTTCAACCTACTGTATTCCAACTTCTCTATGGTTCATACCCCCCGATACTACTCATAGATTCATCAAAATAAGCAAACAACACACGAAAAACAGAATCGGTCAAAACAAAACAGTCTGTAGCAATCTGATTTGTTCGGATACTTCTGGAACTCAAAAAATTCTGAAATAAATTGGTGGACGTGAGGAATTTGTCTATTATTCATCTTCAGAAAGAATCAACCTAAAAGCACTCTCCAGTAAAAAATGGCAGCTAATCTCGTGAGCGCAAAAGTTTTTGTTTTTTACAGCAAGATCGCAAAGACTTCACCCAAGTCTTCCCAAAGGTTCTACTTGGCACAAACACTAATTAAAACATAAAACCACATCTAAACAGAAGCTAGATGAATTATTTATTACTAAACAGGAACAAAAAGTAAGGAACAAAAATAAAATTGGGATGCCTCCCAACAAGCGCTATCATTTAACGCCCCTAGCTAGGCATAAAAGCAAGGATAGATCTAGGTATTGCCATAATGATAAGGCAAATCGCGAAAACTCATCTCGTACTCCCTACGTTCAGCAGCAAGTTTTCTTTGTGGCAGGCAAAAGTAATCAAAAGGGCTCAATTTAATGGGACAAAAGTCGCCAAGATCAAGCTCGGGAGGTATTGGTACCTCCTTTGGCCCCTCATATTGCACAACCAATTCATCATTATAAGCATTCTTTTGGAAAAAAGTCATGAGCCTTTGTTGAAGAGAAAACCTAACCCATTGTTCTGAATAGCAAAATTATCATTAAGTTCAGGAATCCTATCAACTAGAACATCGGTAGGAACCTTTTTTCTAAGGTTTTCATTATAAGCAACATGATCTAAAGATCGTAAACGCATTATGTCTTCTTGATTAAAAATGATTGCTTCTATGGGAGGACGGCCAGCATCCACCCTATAATACGCAAAAATTTCGTTGGCTTCTTTTATTATAAATCTGAACTCATGTGCTAAAAAGATGGTAGCTACTCGCTTAACAGAAGAATGCTCAATATTGGAAAATTCTAGAAAAATCCTTTGTATGTGAGGATGCATGTGGATAAATTGTCTTTCAAGTTCAACCACAAGCAAAGATATAGCATCCGCAAGACTACTAGTTCTATGAAGAATATACCCACCCATAGTGGGCAAAGCACCGGCGCACGTAAAGAAATCTTGAATAAGTCCTTTTCCAATAATATTACCACTACCAATCCGAAACTTTTTAGTGAGTAAAATAGCAGGTTCTTCATGAGGATTATCAAAAGCATCAAAGTTTCCCCCATCGTTACTACTATCCTTTTTAATGATAACCTCCCCACTTTCAGACATGATGGCAACAAACCGCACCAAGAACGAACACACAAGAGGCAAATGAACGGAAAAGGGGCGAAGAAAAGGCAATGGTTTTCGAAAATCATTTTAGAAGTGGGGAGAGGAAAACGAGAGGCGAATGGCAAATAATGTAATGCGAGGGAGAAGAGTTTATGATGGGTACTTGGTATGTATTGACTTGGCGTAGATCTCCTCGGCAACAGCGCCAGAAATCCTTCTTTCTACCTCTTAAGCATGTGTTGGTTTTCCCTTGAAGAGGAACGGGTGATGCAGCAAAGTAGCGTAAGTATTTCCCTCAGTTTTGAGAACCAAGGTATCAATCTAGTAGGAGACAACGCACAAGTCACCTAGTACCTGCACAAACAATCAAGAACCTTGCAACCAACACGATAAAGGGGTTGTCAATCCCCTCACGGTCACTCGCAAAAGTGAGATCTAATAAAGATACTAAAGTAAATATTTTTGGTATTTTTGTTGTATAGATTGGAAAGTAAAGATTGCAAAATAGTAAACGAGATGCGATGTAAATGAAAGAGATGCAATATAATAAGAAAGAGACCCGGGAGCCATAGGTTTCACTAGTGGCTTCTCTCAAGATAGCATGTATTATGGTGGGTGAACAAATTACTTCCGAGCAATTGATAGAAAAGCGCATAGTTATGAAGATATCTAAGGCAATGATCATGAATATAGGCATCACGTCCGTGTCAAGTAGACCAAAACGATTTTGCATCTACTACTATTACTCCACACATCGACCGCTATCCAGCATGCATCTAGAGTATAAAGTTCATAAGAACAGAGTAACGCATTAAGCAAGATGACATGATGTAGAGGGATAAACTCAAGCAATATGATATAAACCTCATCTTTTTATCCTCGATGGCAACAATACAATACGTGCCTTGCTTCCCCTACTGTCACTGGGAAAGGACACCGCAAGATTGAACCCAAAGCTAAGCACTTCTCCCATTGCAAGAAACATCAATCTAGTAGGCCAAACTAAACCAATAATTCGAAGAGACTTGCAAAGATATTGAATCATGCATATAAGAATTCAGAGAAGAACCAAATAATATTCATAGATAATCTTGTTCATGAATCCACAATTCATCGGATCTCGGCAAACACACCGCAAAAGAGTATTACATCGAATAGATCTCCAAGAACATCGAGGAAAACTTTGTATTGAGAATCAAAGAGAGAGAAGAAGCCATCTAGCTAATAACTATGGACCCGAAGGTTTGTGGTAAACTACTCACGCTTCATCGGAGAGGCAATGGTGTTGATGTAGAAGCCCTCCGTGATCGATTCCCCCTCCGGCAGATCGCCGGAAAAAGCCCCAAGATGGGATCACGGGTACAGAAGGTTGCAACGGTGGAAAAGTGGC
Source organism: Triticum aestivum (assembly GCF_018294505.1). Lineage (NCBI taxonomy): Eukaryota > Viridiplantae > Streptophyta > Magnoliopsida > Poales > Poaceae > Triticum > Triticum aestivum. The sequence goes on from NC_057802.1 coordinate 40,556,175, forward strand.
TTCGTGGCTCTCTCTGATCGATCTAGGGTATAAGAGTATATATAGGCGAAAGAAGTACGTCGGTGGAGCTACGAGGGGCCCACGAGGGTGGGACGCGCGCCTACCCCCTGGGCGCGCCCTCCTGCCTCATGGCCGCCTCGTGGCGTTCCAGACTTCAACTCCAAGTCTTCTGGATTGCTTTCGGTCCAAGAAAGATCATCGCGAAGGTTTCATTCCGTTTGGACTCCGTTTGGTATTCCTTTTCTGCGAAACACTAAAATAGGCAAAAAAACAGAAACTAGCACTGGGCCTCCGGTTAATAGGTTAGTCCCAAAAATAATATAAAAGAGCATATTAAAGCCTATTAAACATCCAAAACAGATAATATAATAGCATGGAACAATAAAAAATTATAGATACGTTGGAGACGTATCAATAGCTACTAGTACAAACCCTCAGCCCCGAGGGTGGACTACTCCCTCCTCATCGTGGTGGCCACCGGGATGATGAAGATGGCCACCGGTGATGATTCCCCCCTCCGGCGGAGTGCCGAAACGGGGTCTAGATTGGTTTCTCATGGCTACAGAGCCTTGTGGCGGCGGAACTTCTGATCTAGGTTCTCCCCGGGGGTTTTGGGAATATCTGGGAATTTATAGGGTAAAGAAGGGGTGCGGGAGGCCACCGAGGTGGGCACAACCCACCTGGGCGCGCCTGGGCCCCCAAGCGCGTCCTGGTGGGTTGTGCCCCCCTCGGGGCAGCCCCCAGATCAATAATCAAATTATCTAGGTCGTCCTATTTTGGTATAATTTTTTGAGTTCCAGAAGTTTGCGTTAGTTACAGATTACTACAGACTGTTCTGTTTTTGACAGGTTCTGTTTTTCGTGTGTAGTTTGCTTATTTTGATGAATCTATGGCTAGTAAAATAGTTTATAAACCATAGAGAAGTTGGAATACAGTAGATTTAACACCAATGCAAATAAAGAATGAGTTCATTACAGTACCTTGAAGTGGTGTTTTGTTTTCTTTCGCTAACGGAGCTCAAGAGATTTTCTGTTAAGTTTTGTGTTGTGAAGTTTTCAAGTTTTGGGTAAAGATTCGATGGACTATGGAATAAGGAGTGGCAAAAGCCTAAGCTTGGGGATGCCCAAGGCACCCCAAGGTAATATTCAAGGACATCCAAGAGCCTAAGCTTGGGGATGCCCCGAATGGCATCCCCTCTTTCGTCTTCGTTCATCGGTAACTTTACTTGGAGCTATATTTTTATTCACCACATGCTATGTGTTTTGCTTGGAGCGTCATTTTTTTATTATTTTTTTGCTTGTTGTATGAATAAAATACCAAGATCTGAAATTCTTAAATGATAGAGAGTCTTCACAAAGCTACATAATTATTTAACTACTCATTGATCTTCACTCATATCTTTTTGGAGTAGTTTGTCATTTACTCGTGTGCTTCACTTATATCCTATGAGTAAATCGTTGAATGAATTGAATATCATAAATCTAAAATTATATATGTTTCATATGCTTATCCCATGAGGAGTAATGCCTTCATATATAAGAAGTAGAGGTGGTAAATTTATTGAAGGTTAGCAAACATTGTATTGGTCACTTGAACAATTCATGAAAGAATATTGAAGGAAGAGAGATTTCACATATAAATATACTATCTTGGACATCTTCTATGATTGTGAGCCCCATTAACTATTTTCAAACCTGAGCAAATTAGTTGAAGTTGGACAAGGAAGACAACATAATGAGTTATGCTTGGGTATATTTGTATAGAAGTTATATTGTTATGGATCCTCTAACATGTGGTGCTTGCTATTTAGAATCCTTTGCTAGCCAAAATATCTGTACTAAGCGGGAATACTGCTTGTGCATCCAAATTCCTTGAACCAAGTTTCTTCCATGAGTGTCCATCATATCTACCTATATGCGGTATTTACCTGCCGTTCCAAGTAAATTTGCATGAGACAAACTCTAAACCTTCAAGTAATAATCTGCTTTGTATGCTCGAATCGCTCATGTAGCGACTAGGGGCTGTCAGTATCTTCCATGCTAGGTGGGTTATTCTCACGATGAGTGGACTCCGCTCATCATTCACGAGAAAATGGCTGGTAACTGGGATGCCCAGTCCTATGATCAAAAGATCAAAAACAAATTCGTAAATAATTTAAACAAACTCCCCTAGGAATGTTGATAGTTAGACGGCACCCGTTGTTTCGGACAAGCCATGGAGTGTGAATGTTGGTGGAGGGGTGTAAAAACTTTACCTTTCTGCGTGGGAACAGCCTATAATGTATCTAGTATGGAAGATATTGGGAACTCTTGGTCGTTATGTTGACAATGAAAGCATACCTCTCAAAATTATTTTCATCTCTGTTTTTGCTTCGAGCTCTGGCACCTCTGCAAATCTCTGCTTCCCTCTATGAAGGGCCTATCTTTTACTTTTATGCAAGAGTCAGTAGTATTCCTTCTCATTCCAACCTACTCTTTAGTTGGCAAGCATCATGTGATGGAAAGATCTAAGCATATATGGCCATTCAAATATATTTGAGCATGAATTATTACTGTTGACATTACCCTTGAGGTAAAAGGTTCGGAGGCGAAACATTAAGCCCCTATTTTTCTCTATGTTCGATGAATACTATTTGTTCTAAAAATATGCTTTGAGTGGTAGCAATCATGGAAGACTAAATGATAGTTGAGTATGTGAAGTTTGCTGAATCAAAGCTCTGACATAGACTCTTCCTGAAAATAAGATGAATTGTAATTGTTTGATGACTAATAACACGGTTTGTTAGTTTTCAAGAAAGTTTATGATCTATACTTTAACATGTGAATAGTTTGTTACTTGATCATGAAAAGTTATATGAGTTGAGCGCCCACTGGATGTCTTCTGGTCTATAAAAAATTCAGAAAAAGTTTCGCGGTGTTTGGACTCCGTTTGATATTGATTTCTTGCGATGTAAAAACAAGCAAAAGTTAGCAACTGACACTGGGCACTGAGTCAATAGGTTAGTCCCAAAAATTGCTATAAAATGATTGTAAAACATCCAAGAATGATAATATAGCAACATGAATAGTTCATAAATTATAGATACGTTGGAGACGTATCAGGTGCTAACTGTCAGTACCCAGGTCACACAAAACCATGCATTAATCCATCAGTCTATTATATTATCTCTAGGAAATTGCCTGTACATTGGTGGCGCTAAATGTTAGTAGCTAGGTCGCACAAAGAAATGAGCATAAAGAGGGAACACTATCTTTGTAAAATAAATTGGAAGAGAAGATATGGAGTATAATACATAAGAAGTGGCAGGTAAAACAATTGTAGCTAATAATAGATTGATGGATTAACGCACGGTTCATTCCTCCCCTTGCTGCAATATCTGTAAAGCAAAAAGAAACAAACAGATAGACCTTAGTTAGAGTCAACACGGTACATAAATTATCTTAACCTTTTGCCCTTGTAAAACAAAGAACATACAGTAGTTTAGATTTCTGTAAGCATGTATGCCACTCACCAAACAAAATCTAATTATATGATCAATAGTAATGACTTCCAAATAACTTCAAATGGCTAACTCAGACATACCTCTGAGATGATCATGTGCGCTTTGGGGGGAAAAGGCCTCACAAAGCAGAATGTAAGCAACCACACATCATTCAGAGTCTGTGCAGGGATCCAAGGCGGATTGCAGAACATATGTGAGAAAGGCAGCAACACAGGAAACAAGAAGAGGGAACCAACAAATCTTAGCTCAGAGTCTCCATAGAACAAATGAGCGGAACAAGAGGAACAACGTGAGCAAACAAGGAGACGAGATCAGGACATGAGAGAGTTGGAGAAAACTAAATAACGAACCGTGACATCATCCAGAAAGACTTTCCTCAGGATTGTAATCTTTGTTGCAAATGACTTGTGACCAAAAGTGTGTATTCCACTCCCACAAAGCTCATAATTGCCTCAAACTAAAATGGCAGTAAGCTCATATTATTTTCATGGCAGCTTGGCTAAAACCGGAAGAACTGCTACAACTTCCATCTCCCCTCTCTCTGTACTCATCAATTCCTGAGAATCAATATTGTGAGATGAAAATATATTTATCAAACAGATATAGTAAATTTATGACACAGCCAGCTAGATATAGTAAATTTATCACTTCGTACCATATTGTTCAGAACATGTGTGAGAGAACGATAAATAGAATTCTATGCTATTCTTTGTTTTGCTTAAACTTAGCATTTCAGAAATTGTTCCATGCAGGCCTAACGTGTTAGGTATACCAAATTTGTGATAAACGTTTAACTCATTTTTTTATGTGACCAAGGAAGGTTTATTGAAAGCTCGTGTTTAGCAGTTAGGTAGTACAACAGGCCACTCACAATACATATGCATCATACAATTGCGTGGGAAAAGGAATACAACAACTAACTTTCAAACTGGCATCCTATTGTACAGGTTATCGACCGTAGTATTTAATCCTATATTGCTCTCCATCATCACTGAGAATTGATCTCATGGAGGGAGCTAATCTTCAAGAATGTTAACTTATTCATTGTAATATTAAGCACCTTCTGAAAAAAGACGATGGTTTTTACCTGGACCATGCAACTATGCTAGTACGATTAGCACAAAAATGTAGCCAAACAATAAGCACTTGCGTGGCAGGGACTAAATCCTTAGGATACTAACAAAATTTCTATCAACTACTCTGAACAAAAGCTCAGTATCATCATACAGCAAGGGAATGAAATAGCACCCGAACACCAACATAAATTACATCGTTCAAATATCACACATCATATAATTCACATCAATACACAACGAGCCCCTAGCAACAACAACCACAGAGAGGGCATCAGACACCACCGCCTCGAAGCCTCGCGTCGGCCGATATCTGTATGTCACCCTGGCCTGATCCAAGCGCTGGGAGCAGCTCGCACGCGGATTTGGCGAGGCACGAGTGGAGGGGTCAACCAAAGGAAAAAGGAAATAGAGTAGATCAGCAGAGAGTGGGCCTTTCCTTGGGGAATGCACCTAGAGACCGCCCTCGTGGCTGAGGACGGTAGGCGGTGACAGATTTGTAGAAGAAGGGCCAGTGTGCCTTCAAAGGGAACAAGTCGAACAGGTTCCCCAGTGAGCATCGCGCGCGGTCTTCGGCATGGTGACGTGGAGGTCCTGATCCGAGTGAGAGCCGATGAAGAGGGAAGAAGAATCCGACATGGTGGCTCATGTCTGGGCAGCGGTGATGGGTTGAATAGGGCTGCGGCGCACGGGCTGGATGTGATTGGATGAGGGGCATGGAGATAGGCGGCTCGGCAGCCTGTTCAGATGTGATTAGATTTTTTTGTGAGGGGAGAATGCGATTAGATGGAAGTTTTCTTTTAGAACTAGCAAAACGGCCTGTGCATTGCAATGGGAGAAAAAATCATAATCTCCCATGACCATGACCATATTTTGCTATATAACCGAGATACACTATCATTCCCATTTCGTGAAATCATGAACAAATTTTTTAAATCATGAAAAAAAGACTCGCGAACATATCTGAAATCGTGAACATTTATCAAATTCATGAACATTTTTACAGACTTTCAAACATTTTCTTAAATAATGAACATTTTTTTCTTAAATTGTGAGCATTTTTTAAAAAACTTTCTTGAATAGGCAAACATTCCTAGAATCAACAAATATTTTTTTGGAAATTGATGGAACAATTTTTGAAATTCACAAATATATTTTTTGAATTAACGAACATTTTTTGAAATGCATGATAAATATTTGAATCAGCGAAATTTTATGAATAAATAAATTATTTTGTACTTAACGATTTTTTTAATTTTTAGGATATTTTCCAATTCATGAACATTTTTTGAATTGGCATTTGTTTTTCAATTTTATTAACGTTTTAATACACAATTTTTTTTAGAAATCATGTGTTTTTATCTAGGGAACATTTTTTTAGAATTGCGAACATTTTTTGAATATGCGGCCATTTTTAAAAAATGGCGAAAGTTCTCTGAATCCACAAACATCTATGAATTATTAATTATTTTATTCCAAATTCTCCTTTTTTTAGTTACGGAACTTTTTTGAAGTCCCAAATTATTTAAAGTAGAAAAAAATCAGACAGAAAATCAAAATGAAAACTAAAAAGAAATTTATAAAACAAGCCTCCCGGACATGGGCCGGCCCAAATAGGTGAGCTGCGTCTTCTCCTAACGCGCAGAGCGCAGTATAGCAGGTTGCTACTATATGGGCCGGCCCAGGCAGGTTTCCCCTGTGTGAAACAATTTTATCACTTATAAGTGGCATCAATGGATAATATTTTGTAAATTTAGAGGCAATTTCAATGACAGCATATAGCCCGTTTTTTTGGTAATGGGCAGCACCCTTTCATTTATTCATGAACTTGTTCATTACAAACAATGGTCCTGATTACAAGAGAAACCTCACTACACCAACATGATCTAACATCATACTCTGCTGATTTGGCCAGAGTATGAGCTGCCTGATTACAAGCACGATTAACATGGATAAAAGCACAAGCTATAAACTTTGTGGCCCACTTCTTGATGTCGTAAACTATGGCTCCTGTAGGGGTCCTGTCCAAGTCTGAATCCTTGATCCTGTTAATCAGTGACAAGCTGTTTGATGCCACCATGATCCTCTCCATATTTGTGTCTCCTGCAAGGATTAAGGCTTGACGGAGTGCCATGGCTTCTGCAATTTTCGGGTTTTGAATTCGATCAAAATATCCTCTGCTGGCTACCTGCACCCTCCCCTGGTGACCACGTATCACCACACCAAAGCCTGCTTGTTTGGACCGAGAGAATATCGCTGCATCCACATTGACAAGCATCGACCCTTCCGGCGGCGGAGACCAGTTTTGATTTGACTTCAGAATCTCACGTCTGATGGAGATAGTCGGTCTAAAAACGTGCAGATTGATGAACTCCATGTATACTTTGATCTTCCCCACAACACCAAGAGGATGAACTAAGGCCTCACCATTACGGTAGGCATTCCTATTTTCCCAAATGTGCCAAACAGCTACAGCCATAAGCAAGGCATGAAAATTTGTAGCATTTGTTATCCATTCTAATATCCATTGCCGGATATGGGTAAAACTCTTCAAGTTTAGGCAAATTCCATAATCTTTTTAAAGTTCTTTCCAGATTTCTTTAACATAATGACAATGTAGAAAACAGTGTTCAACAGTTTCCTCCCCATTGCAAAAGTAACAATCATACCTTGTTGGTATTGATCTGATTTGAAGTTGGTATCCTGTAGAGAGACAGTCATGGGCCAACCTCCATAAAAAACTACTTTCATTTTATTTGGGACATTGGATTGCCCATAATTTCTTTCAGGTTTTCTCCAAGGATTCCTGTTCTGATGTAGCCCCTTTACCATCTGCACTTTGATCTCTCCAGAAATTCAGTGTTCTTGCTAGATTGTAAGCTGATTTGACGCCACTTTTTGCATGGGACCACGAGGCAAAGTCCATACAGCCTTCATTGCTTAATGGAATGCTAAGGATTTTTGCCGCTGAGAATTTATTTTTGATGAGCACTTCATTCCATAGGGTACCCCCTCAGAAGTACCTGCGATTGGATGGAAGTACCTGCCGGGAGCTCCTACCCAGGAGAGCTCCTCCTTGGCGCCTTCAGCGCCCGCTAGCGAACCCAGCGCCCACTGCGTCGTTTGCATGGGCCTGGCCCAGCAACGCGCGCTGGCTCCCGCTCGCTCGCTAGCCGCCCACTCTCGATCGCTGGCTCACGCACGCTCGCTTGTTTTTTTTCTTTCCCCAAAAAATGCTACATTATGTCATGATTTTCTTAGAAAAAACCAAACCGGGTTGCTACAGTACATACTCTTGTTCTTAGGAAAATGTTCATCGAATTTGAAAAAAGTTCATCGAAATATGAAAAAAGTTCATCGAGTATGAAAAAAGTTCATTGAATTCAAAAAAAGTTTATCGAATTTGAAAAAATTCATCAAATTTGCAAAAAGTTCATCGAATTTGAAAAAAAGTTCATCGATTTGAAAAAGAAGTTCATCGAATTTGAAAAAAGTTCATTGAATTCAAAAAAAGTTTATCGAATTTGAAAAAAAGTTCATCGAATTTGAAAAAAGCTCATTGAATATGAAAAAAAGTTCATCGAATTTGAAAAAAAGTTCATCGATTTGAAAAAAGTTCATCGAATTTGAAAAAAGTTCATCGAATATAAAAAGAGTTAATCGAATTTGAAAAAAAAGTTCATCCATTTGCAGAAAAAAAAATGAAGAAAGAAATTTTCTCGAATTTTAAAAAAGGGAAAAAGGAAATGGAGAAATGAAAGGGGACACAAGAAAGGAAAGAAACGATGTGTGTTGTCGCAGTGGGTTCGGTGGCGCGTTGGTTGTCGCGGCCCCCCTTGATGCAGGAGGTCGCTGGTTTGATTCTCCCTCAAGCGCACTTTTTTGTGGCCATGAAAACATATAGTACGAAAGATAAGGTGGGCCGGCCCTTTAGTAGCGAAGGAAGGAAGCGGGGGTGTGCTTTAAGCGCCAAATAGGATTTGGCCTACCCAGCGCTTTAAGCGCCCGTTAGCGCTGCTGGCGCTCGCAGGCGCAGCGTAGTGGGCCGGCCCAGCAATCTGTTGAAAAATCCAACGCGGCGAAAAAAATGCAGATTAAATCAGCTAAGCTGAGATTCGAACTCCAGCAGTCAATGTCAAATGCACAGCGCGCTAACTACCAGACCACGCTTGACTTTCTTGCCTAGACCGAGGAAACAGGTCTACTTAACCCTTCCTTCAATGCAAACATTAGGATATACTAGTAGTATTATACCCACTATAAATTGAAGAAAGAAAAATATAAATTTGAAAAAGAATTCTAAAAAACAATGAATTGAAAAATTTAAAAAAAATGAAAAAGTTCATACCAATTTGAAAAAGTTCACGATAATGGAAAAAGTTCATGAATTCAAAAAAGGTTCATGATTTTGAAAAAAAGTTCACTAATTTGAAAAAAGCATAAAATTGTAAAAAGTTCATGAGTTTTAAAAAAGGTCATCAACTGAAAAAAAGTTTGAAAAAGTTAATTGATTTGAAAAAGCTTTCACCAATTTTGAATTAAAACATCACAAATTTGAAAATAGTTCATGGGGTTACGAAAAAAGTTCATCGATTTTCAATTATAAAAATTCACAAATTTAAAAATAGTTCACTGGGTTTTAAAAATAAGTTCACTGATTTTGATAAAAAAATTCATCGAATTTGGCAAAAAAGTTCATTGATTCGAATAAAATTTCATCAAATTTGAAAAACATTCATAAAATGTTTTTAAAAAGTTCATCAAATTCAAAAAAAGTTCATTGACTTTGAATTGATTTCTCTCATTTTAAAAAAAGTTTATTAAAATTGAAAAAAGTTCATCATATTGAAAAAAAATCTTGAATTCTCAAAAAAGTTCAGAAATTTGGAAAAGAGTTCATTGATTCTTAAAAAAATATGAATATTAAGAAAAGTTCGCCCATTTGAAAAAGAAAAAGGAAAGGAAAGAGAAAAAAGAAAAAATACGAATAAGAAGAAAAAAATGCGGGCATCATGATCCGTATAAAGAATAAAATTAGAAATCGGAATAATTTGCCACTTGCGGTTTGTTGTCCGACTGGTAGGTGCCTTGCACTACGAAGCTATAGGTGGCGATACACACGCTAATATGAGTCGCCGTGCAATCGCACTAATAGGAGTCAGCGTACAATATAAATCGTATGAACCTAAGAAAAACGTATGGGCAACTATAAAATCCTCCTTCTTTTAATATTAGGTAGATATAGATTTCTTTAAAAAAAAAAATCTCAGTCGTGGTTCCTAGTCGTTGTTTGCCAACACAAGAAACCATCTCTATCAGTCAACACATGTTTTCTTATTGGCGACTGCGACTCAATTACTATCTAATTTTCACGCGTCGTCTCCGTCGTAATACTTCTCCAGTCATACAGGACGTAGAGATAAGACAAGTGGATGTTTTTAAACATTATAAGTTGTTTATATACAGACAACCAGGAACTGCTTGATTGGTGGTAGGAGCGTATGAAGTCGTACCTTTCAGTTGGTTATGTCACCAACAAGGCGACAAGCCAACAACCTATCGTCTATATGACCTTTTTGCCCCGACTGCAGATTAGTGATCAATAATACTTAGGCTGGTCACAATGGGCAGGAACTTAGGAGTAACATCACACACTCCAATACAAGTTTGCTTATGTGGCACATATTTAATGAAGAGAGAGGTGCTTGTGGTAACTAGCTAAGTTACCGGAACATCACACACTTCAAAAAACAATGAGTCTATATCCTAATAAATACATCGCTGCATGACACTACATACATGTTCCTACCCACTATGGAGGTAGTAACATAGTCTAGGAAACTGTGTAGGTTACTAGCTTATGTTCCTGCCCATTGTGACCAGCCTTACGCGTCATCCACAGGTTACCTAAAAAAAAAGTACTCCGTTCGGCATTGTAAAGATAACGGTTTCGGCTTTCATCTGGTTACAACTTAATTTGACTAATATAGTTTCTCTAGGCATACATATACGTGAGAGTACACCCTCCTTTCCGGTATAGAGGGCATATCTTTTTTTTTACAATTTAAAGTGCTTATCTTCATCTCTTTTTGAGATTTTGAGGAGTTAAATCTTTGCATGCAAGAATTAGAAAGGAACTCCCCACCGCATGTAGTTCCTACTCATCAACAATTAATTTGGGTAGTTTTATAAAGTACGAGATACATTTCTTCACTCATCATCTGTCTTGATTGATTAGATTTCAGATTTGAGCCCTGTAAATCGGAATGGAGGGAGTACTGCAAAATTATGAGGACACTGAATGCAATATTCCTCCACTCATGTTTATTTGGGTAGAAACATGAGACATTGGACAAGAGTATCTTACTAAATAACTAAGAAAGCAAATCGAAGAATATTGCTTTCAATGTTACTAACTTTTTTTCAAGAACAAGCATGAGGTTTGCGTGTGTTTTCATTAAGAGAGAAGAATAGGTTCATACAATCTTTACATGGGTATGGGCAACACAAGATGAATTCGCCCATCCACAGTCCGCACGATGATCAAGAAAGAGAGGCAACTACTCACTAACCACAGCTGTGACGCGAGCCCTTTGTCAGAGATCCAACTCTCTCCTAGCCTTAGTGACAACCTCCGATGCGCGTGAAGATGTCTGCTCTTGCGCTGAAGCCAGATAAAGTGTAACGTAACCGAGATCAATGAATTCACCGCCCTCCTATGTCTATGCTACACTGCCCTAGCCACCTATGGCCACCACTCCTGCAGGTTTTGAAGTCCCATCAGGTGAATCTTTGCAGGCGCCAAGGGAGAAGCATGGCAAACCAGACCTCTCTCGGGAAACTACAACTTAGCAGCATGTGGCCATGATCTTCCGGAAATTGTTTGCAAAGCACACAACGAGAGTGGTGTTGTATTTATCGACATGCTAGTCGATTCCCTGTCCAAAGGCGCTCCCATAGCACAAGCCACAAGAAAGCCTTGACGTCCGAAGGAGCCCAGGAGTTCCACAGCTCGGCCGCGCAAGGGGTGAACTACCGACCAAGGATCATGGCATGGTAGGCCGAGCTCGCAGAGTACATACCATTAGTAGCCAGCCTCCATGAGAGCTTGTCAGGCACGTCCGTGAGCTCAACCTGATGGATGAGCTCCCAAAGCTGAAGAAATTGGGAGATCGCCGAAATGGAGGGGGAGCCCCGGAAGTCACGAACCAATAGATCATTGTTGAGCGCCTCTACCACAAAGCGTCGTCGCTTGGAGTTGGGGTTGGCAAATTGAAGAAGATCCGGGGCAAGATGTTCGATCCCCAGCCCCCAGACCCACCTGTCCATCAAGTCAAACATGGCATCCCCATTACTGAGTGGGCACATCAGGCCTGCCCTAAAGAGCTACCCCCCTTCATCAGAATGTTGAACTCGAGGTCATCCCAAGGCTTGTCGGCCGTCATGCGCTCGATCAACGCCACCTCACCCGAAGAATCAAGTTGAGCAGGTGAAGTTTGTGCATGTTTAATTAACCCCCACCCCCTCGAAATCCTTTGGGGTGCAAACTTCATTCCAAGCGACGAGCAAAGAACAGCCATTGGCCTCCTACTGCCCATGCCAAAAGAAACAGCGGCGGAGCTTGCCCATGCACTTGATAACCCATGGCGGGAGGTCGAGGGCGAGCATGTGGTATACCATAGTGGCCGTGAGGGTGGGGTTCTCCCAAATCAGCCTTCCACCATGCTTGAGGAGCCTTGCCTTTGTGACGCCCGGATAATTGAGCTACAGTAATCCCACGTTAACGATGCCACGTCACCCCGTTTACTGTTGATAAACTCTCGATAGTTTAGAACCGAAACAAATTCAAAATGTAAATAAAAGCAAATAATAAAAGTTTACAAATATTAAAACTAAAATGTTCGGAGTGAGCCAAATAGTCCATATTAAATATTGGTGAAGAAACCCCACTTTTGTAAAGTATTTGACTGCACTATAGTAAGTAAAAACAGCAGCAAAACAATTATTTAAATGCTTTTAAATACTAAACAAATGTTAATCTAGTTTATATAATCACCAAACTTTTTAGAGTAGGTGGCCTATGTTATTATGCTAATTTAGGAGTAGGGGTTGTATTTTTGTAAAACTGTTTTGCTAACTAAAATAAATAAAACAGAAAACAAAATAAGAAAAAGATAAAAAAAAAGAGAAAGCCCCCTGGCCAACTGGACCAGACGGCCCAGCTGGCCGACCCACCTGGCCCAACCGGCCAGCCCACCTGCTCCCCTCCATAACATACCCCCTCGACCGAACCCTAGCTACTCACCCGATCCCCCACTCCCCCTGTTCCCACTCCCTCCCACGATCTGGATCGAGGGCACGACCCCATCGTGCTCGCCCCTCGAACCCGCCGCTGATCTTCGACGCCGGCGGCCCGCGGCGCACCTCGCCGGAGAACCCTCCCTCTCGCCCGACGACTCGTCCTCCTCCCCGGACCCCTCCCACTCGACTGGTTCTGGATCGGGGAGGGGCTCGATCCCGCGCCACCCTGCGCCTCCGACGTCGGCGCCCATCCCCGACGCCGCCTCGTTGCTGCCATGCTCCGCCGTCTCGTCGGCGTCGCCCCATCGCCTCTCCCTCACCGACGCCAACGCGCCCCGTCGGCCCCCCTTCCCTGCTCGCAAGTGAGCGCCACCGTCCCCCTTCGCCCCCTTTCTTCCTGGGTCGCCACGGTCACCACCCCCCCACGCGCGGTCGACGCGCTTCGGCCGTGCCCGTTGCGCACTCACCGTCGCCCCGTCTCCTCCGCCCCGTCGTGCCTTCCCGGCCAGCCGTGGCCACCGACCGCGCCCTTGGCCGTCCTCCCTGGCCTCGCCCGCATGCCCGCTGTTCGCTCGCCGTCGCCGCCAACCGCGGCCCTGGCCAGTTGGCGCCCCGATCCGGTGCCCCGGGGCTCTGCCCGCCGCGCTAGGGTCAGCCCCGACGGGCGCCCACGCCCGTTTCCACGCGCTCGCCCCGGTCGGCCCCCTGGGCCACTACTAGGTGGCGCCCCGCGCCCCTGAGCCACTGCCCCTGGGCCCGAACCCCATATGGGCCACAGACAGGTGGGCCCCGTGCCCAGAACGTAATTAAAAAAAAGAGAAAAAGGGAATTAAAAACAATAATAATATATAAATAAATAAATAAAATAAAAATAAAAATAAAAATAATTAATTAATTAGTTAATTAACCTTGTTTAGATTAATCTAATTTAATTAATTAGTTTAATTAATAGTTAATTAATTAGTTAACCCTAATTACCCTAATCAGTCTATGACATGTGGGACCCACGTGTCAGATGACTGCTGACGTCAGCATGATGTCATGCTGATGTCATCGCAACACTGTTTTGGATAATGTTGAATTAAATAATTAATTAAAATTCAGAAAATGATTAAATCTTGAGAAAATCATATAAAATAATCCGTAACTCGGATGAAAATACTTTCTACATGAAAGTTGCTCAGAACGACGAGACGAATCCGGATATGCAGCCCATTCGTCCGCCACACATCCCTAACATATCGAACTCGCAACTTTCCCCCTCCGTTTCATCTGTCCGAAAATGCGAAACATTGGGAATACTTTCCCGGATGTTCCCCCCTTCGCCGGTACCACCTACTGCCGCGTTAGGGCACACCTAGCACCGCTCATTGTCATGTCACGCATCGTCATGCTTATGTTTGCATTGTATTTACTGTTTCTTCCCCCCTCTTCTCTCCGATAGACTATGAGACCGACGCTGCTGCTGCCCAGTTCGACTACGGAGTTGACGACCCCTCCTACTTGCCAGAGCAACCAGGCAAGCCCCCCCCTTGATCACCAGATATCGCCTATTCTTCTCTATACTGCTTGCATTAGAGTAGTGTAGCATGTTACTGCTTTCCGTTAATCCTATCCTGATGCATAACCTGTGATTGTTGCTACAGTTGTTACACCTGCTATCCTACTACTTAGTATAGGATGCTAGTGTTCCATCAGAGGCCCTACACTCTTGTCCGTCTGCCATGCTATACTACTGGGCCGTGATCACTTCGGGAGGTGATCACGGGTATATACTTATATACTCTGTACATGACACATGTGGTGACTAAAGTCGGGTCGGCTCGTTGAGTACCTGCAAGTGATTCTGATGAGAGGGCTGAAAGGACAGGTGGCTCCATCCCGGTAGAGGTGGGCCTGGGTTCCTGATGGCCCCCGACTGTTACTTTGTGGCGGAGCGACAGGGCAGGTTGAGACCACCCAGGAGAGAGGTGGGCCTGGCCCTGGTCGGCGTTCGCGGATACTTAACACGCTTAACGAGATCTTGGTATTTGATCTGAGTCTGGCCATTTGGTCTATACGCACTAACCAGCTACGCGGGAACAGTTATGGGCACTCGACGTCGTGGTATCAGCCGAAGCTCTTCTTGACGTCAGCGACGGAGCGGTGCGCGCCGGATTGGACTGGAACGCCTGCTAGGCTAGGTCTGCTTCCGGCCGCGTACGCAACGTGCAGGTGTGCAATGGGCGATGGGCCCAGACCCCTGCGCGCATAGGATTTAGACTGGCGTGTTGACCTCTCTGTTGAGCTTAGGTGGGGCTGCGACGTGTTGATCTTCCGCGGCCGGGCATGACCCAGAAAAGTGTGTCCGGCCAAATGGGATCGAGCGTGTTGGGTTATGTGGTGCACCCCTGCAAGAAAGTTTATCTATTCGAATAGCTGTGTCCCTCGGTAAAAGGACGACCCGGAGTTGTACCTTGACCTTATGACAACTAGAACTGGATACTTAATAAAACACACCCTTCCAAGTGCCAGATACAACCCGGTGATCGCTCTCTAACAGGGCGACGAGGAGGGGATCGCCGGGTAGGATTATGCTATACGATGCTACTTGGTGAACTTACCATCTACTCTCTCCTACATGCTGCAAGATGGAGGTGGCCAGAAGCGTAGTCTTCGCCAGGATTAGCTATCCCCCTCTTATTCTGGCATTCTGCAGTTCAGTCCACCGATATGGCCCTTTACACATATACCCACGCATATGTAGTGTAGCTCCTTGCTTGCGAGTACTTTGGATGAGTACTCACGGTTGCTTTTATCCCTCTTTTCCCCTTTCTATACCTGGTTGTCGCAACCAGATGCTGGAGTCCAGGAGCTAGAGATCCCGAGGATGATTCTACATGGAGTTCGGCTTCGAGGAGTAGTTAGGAGGTCCCAGGCAGGAGGCCTTGCCTCTTCGATCGTTGCTACTTTTGTGCTAGCCTTCTTAAGGCAAACTTGTTTAACTTATGTCTGTACTCAGATATTGTTGCTTCCGCTGACTCGTCTATGATCGAGCACTTGTATTCGAGCCCTCGAGGCCCCTGGCTTGTATTATGATGCTTGTATGACTTATTTATGTTGTAGAGTTGTGTTGTGATATCTTCCCGTGAGTCCCTGATCTTGATCGTACATATTTGCGTGCATGATTAGTGTACGATTAAATCGGGGGCGTCACAGCCTTCCATGTTGAGATGTAGTTTACGACATTATCAATCAAGAGCTGCAACTCTATGCACGTAAAAGCACGCATGACAAGGGGAGGCCCAAGTACCTGACATGAAATTGCTTCTGCAGGCATCCCATCGTAGACAGGATCATCTGAAGGTCCTCCTCCGAGCATCTTGTGGATGAGACCGAGCTCTTGGTAAAATTGCATTGCAGTCCCAAAGCCGCACCGAAGCAATTGAAAGTGCCACCGCCGCTTCTGCCTCACCCTTTGGTGGCTTGATGGAGAGGACGTCATCACCCGTGTAGAGAGACAGACGGTGCTGAATGCCCCAAGGCCCAAAAGCGCTGAAGACGCCTACCGCCTCTGCCAGCGCAAAAATCACCATGAGCACGTCCATGATGACAATGAATAACATAGGGGAGAGGTGGTCCCCCTGTCGCAGTCCCCGGGCATGGGAGAAGCAATCGCGTGCACCACCATTAATGATCACCGTAGTGGACGCTGAAGAGAGAAGGAGCATCAATCTGTCCAGCCAACGCAGCCCAAATCCTCTGAATCTCAAAACCTTCAGCAAAAATGACCAAGAGACGGAATCAAAAGCCTTGGCCACATCCAGCTTAACCAAAGTCGACGCAACTCGGCGATGGTGCATCGTGTGAATAGAGTGCTGCACTAGCATAAAATTGTCTAGAATTAACTGGCCGCCAATGAATGTGCTCTGATTTTGGGCCACCAAGGCAGGCAGCAGAGGAGTGAGCTAGAAGGACATGGCCTTAGCCAAGATCTTGGCAAAACTATGGACCAAGCTCACCGTTCTAAAGTAATGGATGTCCTTGGCATTAACTTTCTTTGGAAGCAGAGTAATGTATGCTTCATTTAGGCGAGCAAAACCCATCACATCTACTGAATTGAAGGCCCTAACCGCACGCATGACCTCCTCCTTAATGATTTGCCAACATGTCTGGTAGAAACGACTCGAGAACCTATCCAGGCCCGATGCCTTGTCCGGAGGGAGACCATTAATAGTGCGCAAAATATCCTCCTCGGAGAGGGGAAGTTCAAGATGACTGGTGTCCACCCAGTGGCAAGTGAAGGTTCTCCACGTTGAGAGTGTGATCTCTGCGCTGGCGAGCCAATAATGCTTCTGAAATTCTCTTCAACGATGCCTTGCATTCCTTGGGCAATGTTTCCTCATGGTAACCCGACTTAAGCATGAAAATGAGATTCTTCTAACGGCGACCACTTGCATGAAGATGAAAGAAAGAAGTATTAGCATCCCCCTTCTTCAGCCATGTTAATCTTAACTGTAATCTTGCGACCATCCGTTGCAGAGAAGCTAGGCCGAGAACTCTCTTCTTGAGATTCACCTGCAGCCATATTTTAGTATCAGACAGGCGGCAAGACTCCATGGCTTGGTCAAGCAGCAAAATCACCTCATGTGTGAGCATGATATGCTCCTTTATGTTCCAATCCACCTATGGCTCCAGCTAATCAGCTCTGGGCTGTTGACAGCCAACCCTCAACACTACCTCATGGAAGCCGCTAATAATCTTGGGCCAAAACGCTTGGAAATTAAATTTGATCTTCCTCAAGAATGAGACATTGGTGGCCATCAGAAAGGGGGGCAATGATCTGATAATGACGTTGACATGGCTGAAGTAAGCAATTTGGATGGCCAAAATCCCAATCTGCAAATGCAAACCATCTATCAATATGTTCCAACATGGGTGAACGGTGTTCATTGCTCCACGTATAACAACGCCCAATCAATAGTTGCTCTTTAAGCTCAAGATCATTTAACAGCCTCCGGAAGCGGCCCATCATCCTGCAACTGATATTGTCCTTGCTTTTGTTCGCAACATCAAGGATCAGATTGAAATCTCCCGTGATTGCCCAACTGATATTGGTGGCCACGCGAATCCAGCGGATCTCCTGCAAAAATAGCGTTCGCAATTGATTGACCTTAGGACCGTAGACCATGGACAGATACCATGAATCCGCCCCCTTGAAACGCATCGTGATCGTGACCGCAAATGTGTCCACCCGCACATTGTTGATAGAAGCCTTCGAGCCTTACCACGCCACAATTATTCCTCCCATTGTGCCATTATCAGGAAGGGCCCTGAAACTATCGTAGCTAGGGCAAAGCAACGAAGAGATGGTGTAACTGTCAACCATGGCCAACTTTGGTTCCAACAAACAGACCACAACAACACCAACTTCCAACGCGATTTTACGCACAACCGCGTCCCTAGCCGGGTCATTGAGATCTCGCACATTCCACACTAGGATATTTTGATTGATGTGCTCCATTGCAACACACCGCAGAACCACCCTAGGCCAGAAGAGAGTTCCTCCGATACCGACAGATCTGACCCCGGCGTATCAAGCGAGAACAACTTGGTGAGCGCATTGACGTAGTGGATAGACAACAGTTCCCTAAAATGTAGCATAGTGCTCAAGGCGATCCACCGATGGCTCGTCCTCCAACATGCAGAAACCCAGCTGTGCCATCAGAACGCGTAAGGTCCTCTTGACATAAGAAGGTAGACCCGCAGCCTTTCCAGCGAGGCATCCCGATCAACATAGCTGATCCCCTGGGACGAAGAGGCGACGCCAATGACCACACTGCACATCTGGCAACACTAATAGTGGAGCCGCAATGTGCGCCCACAGATGGGATAGCATGTCTTGGAGAGCCGCATTCTGCATGTTCATGGGTGCGGCAGGAGGCATGGAGAACCTAGCGGTAGGAGAGGAGGGAGCAAAAGAGGAGAGCCCAGGATCCCCATGGGCCAAGTAGTGGGATCTCGATCCGACGGCTGCCTACAAGCCGGTAGCTAAGGCATTGCTTCTGTGCAGCTCAGATGTTGCATGCACGCACTCATCGGCCCCTCATCCTGTTGTCCTTGGAATAGAGGATATGCCCGAATCCCAAGCCCCATCCCATCCTCTTGGTCAACTCTTCGTTTCGAAATCAGGCATGACCCCACCTCGGACACATAGGGAGAGCGATCCTCCTTGGCCATAGCGTGCCTGACACGAGTGCAGCTCTCCTCCAATGGCGCCATAGATCTTTCGGACTGCTCGCCCTTATCTGCAGAAAGATACTCACCAGATCCAATCCATGAAGAGCCTCCCACAGAATTTGTGTTGGGTAAACGCCAGTTGGTGAGACAAACCGATGAGGGGACAGAGCTGGGCCCTCCCTGGCCGAGACAGGACATGCTTCTGGGAATGGAAACTGCAAGGAGCCGCAGGAGGAAGGCAACGATGTCGGCTACATCGAGCCAGGCACACTATGGGCAGTAGTAGGCTGAAACTGGTGATCGGGCCCCAATGCGGCAGTCACCAGTTGGTCCGTAGTTTGATCCGAAACCTGACATGTCCCAGCGGCTCACCATGACTCTATCGATCTCCACCACAAAACCAAAGCCCTCGAGAACCACCTCCACCGAGCGACCATACCACAAAGCCAAAGTCAAAGCTCAATGTTACTAATGTAAATACCTTTGTATGTATTACTAGCCAAAGATATAAAACCATCCCTGAAACAAAAATAAGCTAGAAAGCCATGTTTTCTAGTATGTTGTGTGCAGTATCTACATATGTCGCGTCTTAAAAAGTATGTGCAATACGTTGATCATTCATATGTAATAAGAAATATATTTTTTCCAATAAAGGGCGTATTTATTGACTCATAATGCAATATCAAGGGGATACAAAACACGATGAACACATACCCGACCTCTGTATAATTAGGATGCATACAACAAATAGCAATGCATGCACACAAAGGATCATGTCGGCCAAGAGCAATGTCATGGTTGTGTGCATCCTAACTATGCAGAGTCCGAATGTGTGCTCATAGTGTTTGTATCCTCTTGATGCTCCATTTGAACTAATAAAATCAACCATTTATAGAAAAAAGAGCAAAGTCATACAAAACCGAAGCTATGCATATGTAGAGGAGAAATGAAAAGAAATAGAAAAAAAAGAACAACAATGATCTACATCGAATTGATGCTGACTAGGCTCCACGATTTGGATGTGGGGATGAAAACAGAAAACTGTACACCACCAAACAATCAGCCTGACCACCAAGAGTCATCCACAAAGCCGAGGACCAACAATGCCCATGTGACGATGGTCGTAGATCAATTGGTGAGAGGGAACCGTACCACCAAAATCTCACATTAGGATGCTTTGGCAATCCCACGCCTTCGTCGTGAATGTACGTCGGGGGGTAAGCCTTGGCATGGCCACCGGTCCTCATACAATACACCAGGTGCCGACATTGCACTGCCATGGCCACAATTTGTCGTGACTAGCTCCGTCATGGTCTGACCATCCGCATCGTAGGCCTCACCAACACTGCCGACATGCATCATGTCCGCCATGCCACACTGCCATGATAGTCGTCGCTACTGCCTAACACGCCGCTTCCACGCCTCATCCACTCACATCTAGGCACCGGAAAGACAGGAAAGCAACAAATGCGGTGCATACCACTAATGCCTCAGCCAGACCAACTCCAAAATGATGACACAAGTGACAACATCATCTGGTCGAGGGATCTCGAACCTAGGGTTTCCCCCAGTGCAATAGGGATGTGATAAGAGAACAACATCAATGATACCTTCATCAGGGTAAGGACACTTGTGGGCACTACCGTCATCGGCCCGGACCCTGTTCGATCTAAGCTTACACCATCTATGTTGACTCCCAAGCCTGTAGGTCGGCTGGTCCGCCTGAACCACCACCCATTCTATCCTCTTCGCTACAAAAAAGGCCCACAACATGATCGTTGGCTGAGGGACCGATGCCTGTTGGATCAGGAACTACAGATCGGGAGAGGCATAGCCCAACATGGTCACCAGTCGGGCCGCCACTGGGAGGGCCTTCAAAGCTGTGAGGCGGCCATACCAAGCAACTAGAGCAGCGGCATGTTACTGGCAGGCGCAGTCTAGTCCCATCTAGCCAAGGGCCCCACCCAGACAGACCTGCAATTCCAGATCAAGGGCGGGGCTGTGCAGCTGCTTCGGGAGGCCACATTTGGCCACCACAGGAAGGGTCATCAATGACTGGGACGCCACCATGCTGAGCAACTTCAGCAGGGGCACGACACCGGACGACGCCGGATTTGACGCCACCGAGAGTAGAGACGTCGGGACAGGACGCCACAATCCAAATGCCTCGTCTCCGCCTGGGAACCACAACTCGAGGGAGGACTTCGGCCTCTGTATGCCCGCTACAGCTCCAAGAACCATCGGGGGAAAAGGCACCGCGCGCAGCGAGAGCTATCCTTTCCGCAGCGGCTGTGGCACGAGCTTAGCCCAGCCGCTTCCTCCTATGGTGGCTAAGGGACTTGGATGACATGAGTGCTAGCAAGGTGTGGCGGCTAGATTTTCCACGTGAGAGTGGTGCGGGGGTGGTTTGTTAGAGACATGTTGGTCTTTAAAGTTGGAAGAGAATTTCACTTCTATGGGCCTCCCCATCAATTAGGGATGAATACAACATTTTGGCATTAGTACCATGATGATTTTTATCTCGATGTGTAGTGTCACCCACTATAACCTTGGTCCTTAAGGATATTCGATGTATAGGTGTCATCACGCGTCAATTATGAGAAATGTACCCGGGTGGTTGTGATGTGTAACCACTGAAACCAAGGCTCTATTTGCAAGTAATAAGGCAAATATAGTTAGCATCTCAATACTAATCGATCTCTTGCTGTTAGTCAGCACGTGACGTTCGCCACATCAAACCGGTACGCGCAAGATGACGCGTTACTAGTTCTTTTTTAGGGATGACGCGTAAGTTTGTTTGTGATGTATTCTATTCCTATAAAAGAAGAGGGAAAAAAAGACTATTGACTTTAATAGAACTAATACAAGGGATCAGGCCGGCCGGCAATAATTTTTTTTGAGGGGTGGGTGGGGACGGCCGGCCATTTGACTAGAAGAAATAAATGACGGTCTTGCAACTTAATAATTAAAATATATCCCAAATCATATATTGACTCGATCCTTCTTCATCACCCCCTTCTCGTTAAAGGGTCCGCAACAACGCTGCTCATCCACTCCCATCCCT
Organism: Triticum aestivum; assembly: GCF_018294505.1. Classification (NCBI taxonomy): domain Eukaryota; kingdom Viridiplantae; phylum Streptophyta; class Magnoliopsida; order Poales; family Poaceae; genus Triticum; species Triticum aestivum. The sequence goes on from NC_057802.1 coordinate 40,578,334, forward strand.
CCCGTCTCACTCCGGCTGTTCTCCTCCTTTTCTCCAGGTAAAGTGCCTTTACGATACAGATGTTCTATTTCCAGCCATATAAAGTCTGTATATATCTCTGTAAAATACGCCACAGTTGTGTTTAATTAGGGCGAGTATTCATTGATTATTTGCCATTCTGTTCCATACTAGGTTTATGGAATGTGATTTCTTCACAAAATTATGTTTATATATATATATATATATATATATATATATATATATATATCTTTTATTATGTTGGTAACTGTTTTTATACGCCAAAATATTGTTGCAAAATTGAGTGATTGAGAAAAAAAATGATACAAGTTGCTCGATTTTAACTTAGTTTTCAAGGCTTATTAACTGTATGTAAGAGAATCATATACATACTCGTTCTTACGCAAGAGGATTTTATTTTACCAGAAGGAGCAGCAGGGGTGAATCCAGAAATCACTCACGCCCAGGGCTGGATCTTCTCATCCTGCCTTAATTACTCCACTCTACATTTATTTCTTTATGAATCATCTTTTTTCTTATTTTCCAAGGATTAAAAACTGGGCTCTTGGGCATAGGCCCCCGGCTGCAGCCCGAGTTGCCCGAGGTGTAAATCGGGCTGTGAGCAGTAGCATGGAGAACACGGCACAACGCTCAGGCAACGAGCCAAGTAAGCTACCGTACGAGTTCATAAAACTGATTACAAAGGATTTCAGCGAGGAGCTTGGGCATGGTACATTCGGAATAGTTTATAAGGTATGAATAAAATCTTGCTTTCTTCTCTGGATTGGCTTTTCATGGCCAAGCTAGCAGTCTTATGTATAGCACTAATAAGGTTGTTCTTAAAGCTCCATGTTAACCCCTACAAAAAACATCTAATCTAACAAAAACAGAAAAGCGACATCTAACATACACCGTGAGATTAATCTCATGGCCAGCTCATACATGCATGCCTACCGTACTCCGTGTCCACTGTTCAGGATTTTTTTTCCTTGCGACATTAGATCAATTATATCAACTGTAGAAGTGTCATGACGCTTATAAATTATTCATCTTTAAGATAAAAAGGTGGCTCACGTGCATGTAGACAATTACGCAAGCTCATATGTGATGCGCAGAACACATATGCGGTATGCATATGAGATGGATCGGCTTAAAGCCAGAGTAAAGTATTGGTTGACTTATCCCAAATGGTAAGTGCCACATGTATGGCATGAAGCAATTCGGTCCTAATATTTTTTTACAACTAAAGTTGCTATCCGAAAAAAAATCCATAAAAAAACTGAAACTTGCCAGCCGAAAAGGAAGTTGCCATTCTCGCGTCACTAAACTTACAATCAAAAACGTTGGGAGTTGCCATATTTTCGTGCCACGTGTGGCACTTATTAAGGTCCATTGCAGTTGTGATGTTTAAATATCCTGATTTAAATTAATATGTTGACGCAAACTCTCTAGAAACTACATACACATGCTTTAGAAATTATTAATAAAATATAATGTACGTGACAGTTGACAAGTGATATTCATTGTAGTTGGAAGACTTAAACAATGAAGTTTGTAGTGATGAAAAATTAAGAACTTTTCACCATTTTGTCTTTTTATATCTTTCAAATAGAATTTTGTTAGTACTTACGGTATTAGTGAAACTGGAGACCCCCATACGTCAGATCTAAGTAGATAGTGTCATCACAAATTTGGTGCATCATGTACTAATCATATTTTTCACAAAAAAGGTATTAATCATATGAATAGCTATCAGTCCAGAATGCACGTTGTTAACTCATTCAAACTCTTCCCGGCGAACAAAAATAACTTAGAACTATTAATTTTCACTCCTGGAATTGATATCAACAGATACATCACAAAGAAACATATTATTGGGTTTATACTAGTATTTCTTACCATATTATTAGGCAACATATAATTAAATAGCAGCTAAGCCATAGTGTACGTTCAAATTTCAAGTTTCTTCAATTCCGAATTTCCGACATTGCTAGAACAAGAAGAGTGTTGAGTGTTAACAAGAGATACTGGACAGGGCGTGTATGAAGATGGTGGAGAGATTGCCGTGAAGGTATTACGCAACATTTCTGGAGGACTGGATGATGTGGAATTTCAGAAAGAATTTGACAATCTTAGGGGGCTCAAGCATCCAAATATTGTAGAGTTAGTGGCCTTCTGCAATGAAATAGTGGAAGAACCTGCAGAGTTTCAAGGACAACAAATTACTGCCGGACGTGTGCGTACCGCACTCTGCTTCGAGTATGTACACAATGGTGGCCTAAACAAGTTTATTAGTGGTAATTAATTTTGTGCTCACTTCTGTACATGTACTTTACTTAGCAAGTGAAAAAAATGTTCTTTAGATTATATTTTTATTATCATACTCCTTTTCTTTTCTGTATTGCAGACCAATACACAGGACTTGGCTGGTCTGAGCGCTACAAAATAATCAGAGGTGTTTGTGAGGGTCTAGCATATCTTCGCTTGGAAATAGAGAATCCAATAATGCATCTGGACTTGAAACCTGAGAATATATTGCTAAATAAGAATATGGTAGCGAAAATCGCAGATTTTGGAATATCAAAGCTCTTCGGTGAAGAGAACACAAAAAAGACAATGAGTGTCATAGGTACAATGTAAGTATAACTGACATGTATTTTTCCTCATTGTATAAATTTGACATGAGTGTTAATGTGTTTTGATCCTTTTTATTCTGAAAAAAAGTTACAAATATTAAGATAAAAGATGGATCTTTCACAATATATACGATTAGGGTTTTGAACATGACTCTGCCATTTTTCCATATTCATCCACTTTCACACCTTGGGCTGCATCATTTGACCCATCCATCAGCCTTTTAAGTTGCAATGGACGCAGATTTCCAGATCAAATATTAAAATTTAGAAAATGTAAGGCCATCGATCAGCCCAATCTCCCTCTAAAGTTCAGTAGCACATACTGTCTACCGGTGTCAGTTATGCATTGTGTCGTAGGATTTTAGTCAAGTAATCAATAATTTGTAATAAGCACTAATATACTTCTGTTACCTAAATTATAATGTTCTGCCATATATACTATTGTATTTCATGTATCACTACTTTGTCTGCTAAGTACCAATTCCTACCATTCATGGCACGCAGGGGATATTGGCCACCAGAATACATAAAGCATCAAATAATATCAAAAGAGTTTGACATATTTAGTTTGGGTGTAATCATTGTAAAAATAATGGTCGGACAGGAGAACTACAATTATATTGTCGAGACTCCAGCCCGGAAATCTATCAAGTTTGTAAGAATAATTTCTTTCTATGTGTCAATTCCAGCATCGATATTATTTGTGTTATGTTTGACCTTTGTGTAATCATTCTAACATTAATTCCAATGTTGGAGGTACATGAAAGTTGGAAAAATAGGCTAAGTAAAACGATATCGGGTCACAAACTTGAAGCATATTGCAATCAGGTGAAAAGATGCATTAAGATAGCACTAGATTGCTTGAAGTCAAACCGACAAGAAAGGCCTACTATAAAACATATTGTTGCCTGTTTGAAAGAGAAGGACACAATGGTAGGTCACCGATGGATGCAAACTATTAAGAAATTTCATAATACATTTTATTAGAAAACTATAATAAGTATTAGAATTCATTTTTCTAATAAATGTTGTATTTTATCGTTATGTATATTTATTATAATTTTCTAATAAATGGCATAAAAAATGATTCTTCTTCACATTATAATGAATCTTCTGTATATTATACTTTGTGAATTCATCGGTAACCATCGGTAACCTTTATGAATTCTTCTGTAAATTATACTTTGCATCCACCGGGTGAAGAAAATTTTCTAGTAAATGGAATCAAATACCATTTCATTGCACAATTGTTGTATAGTTTCATTTCGAACCCTACTAATTGATTCTTCTTCATTGCTAGATTATACTTTATGATTTACTATGTTTGATTCCATGCATTTTATCTTGATACTGTGGTAAATTAAGATTCCGTGATGGGTACATTTAAATTTTAGATATGGCTTTTTAGCAAAGGTTATAGCTACATTCCACTTCTAATATACATAATGAGAGACATGAAATCACATACACACTCACTAATTATTATCCTTTTCATCGATTTATAGTTCTATGAAGATGATGGAGATTCGTCCACTCTTCCTTCAGATATCAACGATATCACCATTAACTCTACACCTTGTTCAGGTTAGTGCATGCTTTAGCTAGCAGCTAATTCATCTGTTTCAAAAATATAACGTAGCGTATTTTTATTGCTTAAGATAATACTATCAACCAAGAACTACTTCACTAATATGCGAATTATGTGACATAATATCATGTTATTGGATGCTTATTAAAACTACTTATTGTATTGTGTTATGTATCACATGCATAAACTAGCTTTGGAGTTGGTGGAGCACAACACTCTCGCCATCATGGATACCGTGCATACTCTGAACGAAACAGAAACCAGTTTCTTCCCGCAATCAGAAAATGGGTCAGACTTGAAGCTCCTTGATTCAGAAGATACGGAGCTGCTTCACGTCCAACCCCGGGAGCTCTGCTTCCCATTCATGTCATCGTTGGAAGTACTACCAAGAAAGAAGGCCATGATCTCCTGCTCGCTGCAACTAAACAACAAGGAAAACGACCGTGTCGCGTTCATGCTTGTGGCTAAGACTCCCAAGAGATACTTGACAAGGAAGCCGCTCTGCGGCATTGTGCCTCCAAGGTGCGTCTACACTCTCAGTCTCACAATGCCCAAGCAGCCACCGGTGACATCATCATCAGACAGCGGCGGTGACTACTTTACACTGTACACCACCTTAATGAGCCAATACGACCTCCGTGATCACGACAAAGATTCCATCTCCGTCAAGTACCACAAGCTCTTTGAGAAGGCCAAGCTGGCCGGCGAAGAGGTGCACGAGCTGAAGTTGAGGGCTATTTGTGATCAACCAGCTCAAGGGGCGTCGTCGTCTGATCAGGTAACTAATTAAGCTAATCGGTCATGTCTCTTGACTCTGGTTGATGAAACAAAACTCTACTTACTGCCTGGTATTCTTGTTGGAGTATATGACATCTTACAATGTTTTCTTAATGGACGGGATGATTTGGCACTGGAATCGACTGACGGTTTGGGTGGGTTTTTTCTCATTATTAATTTATAGGTTTCGCAAAGTAAGTCAATGCTAAATTATCAAAAAAGGCTTTCGTCCCGCTTTATATATAACGCAAAAATCAACAACATCCGAAACAAACGTACACCAACACCACACACACCCAAGGCATGATACAGAAGCGCTGAGCGCAGCAACACCACCCCTAGCACACTACCACAAAGAGATGAAGCTGCATACAACGAACCGTTGACTCCAAGGCGGCGCCTTCAGGAAGGATACGACACCGCAGCGCCACCACCGCCCGATCCGAGGATCAGAGTTTCCCCCGGAGCTGCACGACGGGCGGTGAGAGCCGCGACGACACCTTCAAGAAGGGAACGAGCTTCGCCGTCGCCGGTCTGTCCGAAGATAGAGCAGGTTTTCACCTCGGCCAACACTCACCGCCACCGAACGCTACACCCCGGCTACCACGCCGCCCACATGGCCATGGTCACCGGGCAGCGCCAAGACATGGGCTCTGCCCAAGAGCACCGTGCACCGCCACCAGGGCCGCCGCCCCGGCATCCAAGACCTTGACACCACCGCACCCGAGACCCGTCGCTACCCCAACCAAAGAGACGAGCAGATAGGTCGGCCAACACCCCCAGCGTCGAGACCCAATAGGTCGGCCAACACTGGCATCCATCGACCCAGCCCGGAGCGCGAGACGAGATCGGTCCTGTAGCACCTTGGGGCGGGGACGAGGTCAGTCCTGCTGAACCTTGCGCGAGACGAGCTCGGTCCTGCGACACTGTGCGCGAGACGAGCTCGGTCCTGCTGCACCGGGCACGAGACGAGCGATGGACCGCAGCTGGAAAGGGTCAGCCCTTGGAAGGGAGTAGCGACCGAGCGCCGACGAGATGGGGTGAAGGCCGAAACGGTCCGATCGCAGACAAGCCGACGCCGGAGAAGCCGGCCGCCGCAGGCAGATCTGCAAGCCACCATGAAGCCGCCACGACACCGAGAGTCCACCACCGCCGGACCTCCACACATCGCGCCGACGGCTAGATCAACGGACACGCCCGGCCGCTGCCCTACCCGCGTCGCCGGCGAGCTCATACCGCCGGAGCCGCCGGGCACGCACCACCACCGCCACGCGCCGCCGGCCGACCCCAACCACCAGATCCGGTCGGATCCAGCAGGGGGCCGACCGCGCGCCACCTCCCGAGATGGGAGCGCCGCAGCCGCCCCGCCGCGCGCGATACCCAGGGCGCCGGCCGCCCCGCGAGCCCGCCGCCGAGGTGCTGAACCCCGCGAAGTCCAGCGCCACAGCTCGAGGAGGCCGCCCCGCGCTAGCGTCCCACGAGAAGGGGGAGAAGGGCACCGCCGCCGCCGCGCCCATCGGGCTTTTCCCGACGGAGCTCGCCGGCGGCGATGGGGGGGGAGGGGAGGTAGGTGGGGCCGAGGCTGCATCAGCTAAGGTTCCCCCCTCCCCCCTCCCCCCGGCGCGCGCGGGCGCGCCACGGGGGTCGGGGGGAGGAGAGGGGGGGGGGGGGAGCGGGGCGGGCCTGGAGGCGCTTGCCCGGCAGCTGGCGGCGGCTGGAGCAGGCGCGGAGGAGGGCGGCAGCGGGGGTGGGAACCCTACCAGGGGAGCCTCAATGCTAAATTAACCAAGAGTCATACTATCATTTGTTACAAAATACGTCATGCGGAACAGAACATCACCAAATACTAAACCGTTCGACTTGGATGTCATTCAAAATTTAGCGATTTCATGCGCTACCTCATTGGCATCTCTATTGATCTTCCTGGAGAAAATTGCTACAGAAGGTGAACTATTCCTAACGCCTCTTTCTTCAAGTCCACAAAGGCTGATCAAATGTCCAGGACATGATTAGATAAGTAGTTCTTCATGGATAGACAGTCCATTTCCATAACGATAGGATTTTGTAGAACCAAAGCAATATGAAGAACCGTGAGGCAAGATTGAAGCTCTCCTTCCTCCACACTTGAACAGAAACGGTGGAAGTCCCAGGAAGAAAGAATGACCACACCTCTATGATCTCTCGCCACAACACCATTGCTTTCACAATGATCATCAGCCAGGTAGCTTGCTTCAACATTTAGCTTAACAATTCTTACCGGACACACCTCCCACACACACCGAGGACGAGAAGGGCAAAAAATGGAGTCTGGCTAACAATAGACCTACATTTATCCGTACACGATAGATATGAGTCCCTTCTCATGCCACTAAAGCCCATTCACATATTATCCCGCAAGATGACCGAAGCCGTGACAGAGGCCTTTCCATCACCAAAAATTGCATTTTCCCTCAAATACCAGGCCCTACATAGGAGAATCAACAATTTGGATTGATGGCTCTCGTTGATCTTTTTTAATAAAAGGACGAACCACCCATGACCACCCTGAATTAGTAACTCCTCCTCGGGCTCGGGGAGGTCTCAAGGGATCTCCTATATGATGCATTTTGTGTCATACAGGAGCTCGACGGACGACTGGGCCGGACCACCAACCCGCTCGTTGTTTCGTTTCCTATCGCGCGGCACCGAAAAAACGTGAAAAACAGCAGCGCGTCCCAGGAATCGATCCCCCGACCTCACACATTGGCCACTACACCACACACCACCAAGTGATCATCCAAGTGCAAAAATACTATAAGAACACAGAGCAGAGTTCAGATTTGGGAAACATTTCTGGAAAATTGCGAGCAGTTTTGAAATGCCACATTTTTTTGAAAAACTGAAGATGTTTTGTCAATTTAAAAATGAAGCATGAACAAAATTTGCAAATCCCAAACAGTATTCAAAAATCCGAACAATTTTTCAAAAATTAACATTTTCTGAAAAACGAACAAATTACGAAAAACACGAACATTATTTGAAATTTTCGAATATTTTCTGAGATCACAAACACTTTAAAAATTTTAACAAAAATGAAAAACAGGAACATTTTTTAAATTCAGCACCAATAAAGTTAAAACATGAAAAAAAATTAAAGTGCGAACAAAATTTGTATTGTACGCTTTTTTGGAAATGTGAACAAAATTTGAAACATGGGAATACTTGTTGAAATCGCGAACAAAGGTGTTGAAACCGCAAACATTTTTAAAAGACAAACATTTTTCCTGAAATGGTGAACAAATTTTGTAAACGAGATTTTTTTTGAAATTCCTGAACATGTTTTGAAACATGAACGATTTTCTGAAACTTTGAACAAATTTGAAAATGATAATATTTTTTTGAAAATGGACATTTTTTGTACTTCTGAACAAATTTATAAATGAGATTTTTCTGGAAAGTCCCTAATATTTTTTTAAACACGAACATTTTTTTAAAATGTGTTTTTTTAAGAAGAACATTTTTTAAGTTATCGTATTTGAAATTTCTGAACAAAAGAAACAGGGAAAAGAAAAAAGACAAAAGAAAAAAAAGAAAAAAGTGAAACAAATAAATGCATGAACAGAAAAAGAAAAAGAAAAATGTAGAAAACCAGGTTCAGGAACCTTCTAGAATGTTCCCAAAACCGATAAAAAACTGGCTGGAATCTCTGGAAGGTTCCTAAAACCGGAATCGCCGCAACAAGTTAACGGGCCGGCCCAGCTTAGCGCTTCGGTCGCCAGCCTGTGCGAAAGGTCGACAATTTGACGTAATATGGGTCAAATAGGATATTCCAGTTCTCAAATCTCTCTAAGAGCATCTACTGTTGGGCGCCTCTAACCGGTCTCAAACGCCCGGGCGAAAGGACCGGTCACTGGGTGGTAAAAAAGCTGAGCCCGCCGGGCACCTAAAACCGGCCCTAAACACCCAGGCTGTCCGATATCCCTTATATTCAGCCCAAATCTGGGGCAGATATGAGAAGGCCCGGGCGCATCCGCCACGTCATCCCGGCCCACTATGGCCCACCCCGACCCCACTAAATTCAACATCCGGAGCAAACCCTAGCTCACTACACTTTCTCGTGGTGCTCTCTGTTTCTTCTCCTTCTAGTCCCATCCAATTCCCTCATCCTCTTCGACAACCATGTCCAACTCCGACAGCGGTGGAGGTGACGGATCCGACGATGATTGGGATGCATTCCTCCGTGATTCGGCTGGCGACTAGGAGCTGGCACTCCGCATCACGTTGTAGCGCTCGAGGGTGAACACATGAAACATCTAAGGCCCTGCTCTGTCCTGTTCCATCCGACGCCGCAACGCTGATGTTGTAGTGGGCCCATCCCGCACCGTGTAGAGCTCCGCAAGGTGCACCCACTCCACGCCGTTTGTCCGTCGCCGCCGTCCTAACCCTCTGGCCGCTGCTCCTCAAGGGACAACGATTGATGTTAATGCATGCTCCGTCGGCACCATGGATGCGCATGCCCGAATCTGAGGTGCACGTCACGTGCCGCGAGAGGCAGTGGGCAAAGGAGAGAGCGGCGGCGTTGGAAGCGGTCACACAGTCCTTCTGTGGCCACCGTAGGTTGTCGGTGATGCCCGATGACGAGGAGCCGGTCCTCGTGTGGGTCTATCGCCGCTCACTTACGACGCCGGAGACGGTCTCCCACTGGATCCATCGGAGAACGCAAAAAGGCGCTCCGGCTTGGGCTAGAGCAGTCCGCACGTGAGGCAACCGATGCATCGGGGGAGGCGGTGAGGATGGTGAAGCTCAAGAGGTAGCAGGACCGCGCCGTCCGGAGGATGGCGGGCTACACCTCCTGCCGCCGATGCCTACCCAGAAGCCTAAAGCACTGCCGAAGATCATAAGGGCAAAGGGCCGGAGAGGAAGCGGTGAAGCAAGGCCCTCTCTCCGTGTTTATTTCCGTTATTAGTAATCTTAGTTTAGAACTTGTCTGTCGGCTGAATTGTGGTGGTCTTTTTGGTGATTGATCAGTTGGATTATGTCCGTTTGTTGTCGATCTCTATGTCTGTTTCCTGTCACGTTTCTATGCCCATTTAATGATTTATGAAGTTCAGTTTCACGTTACATGCTTTAGTATGAATACAAGGCACCTGATATGAGATACATGGTTGTGAATGCGAGGATTTAAAGATTGCCGGTCAGTTTACGCGGACGCGGCTGCGGACGGTGCTGGATTTGACAAATCTGGCTGTAAATGCCCTCACAAGCCTGCGAAGTGTAGAGCGTGAAACACATCCTTTCTTATAACTCCACAAATCATACACGTACTGCCAGCGACCTGCCTACCGCCATCTGATGCTCCATTATGTTGAACCGTATCCATAGATGTATAGCACTTCTTACCGAAGAAACACGATTATCATTTCTTGACGCCGCGTGTAACTACAGTTGGACGTCCGCCGGCTCCGCGCTACTGAAGTTGCACGCCCGCCTGCTGTGCACGGCTACATATCCACCGGCCATGCACAGCTGCAGTTACACGCGGCATGTCCAACGCTGGACTCTTAAGGAGACGCTTATCAAGGAAATTTAATAAATACCATAAAATAGAAAATGTCTAAGCGCCCTAGCTCCCAATGCATGGCGCTAACTCCATAGCCTAATTACGCTATCAGGGGCGCTTGGTGTAGCTGAGAAAAGGGCCAAGCATCGGATGCCAGCTTTTGCGTCGATGCCGCACTTGACACTGGGATTTGACGGCCCAACCGCTAATCAGCCGGGAACTCGATGGGATAATGATCCTGGCGCCTGTATAAGCGTCCAGCGTTGGACATGCCCTAATAACCATGCGCAACTGCATGTGCATTGGTCAGGTGCACCTACAGTTGCATGTCCGCTGGCCTCGTGCAATTATATTTACGTATTTTATTTGATTTATTTAGTTTCAACTGAAAAAACAACAAAAATTATATTCAGGTATTTTGAAAATAAAGTGAACATGAAAATTATATGCTGACGTCACTAACTTATTGAGATCTAATCACACCGTTAATATATTCCATTTGGGTGTTGCTGTTGAGAAATGCATATCATCTTAAAAAGTGAAGCGCGTGCCTTTGTTAAATTTAAAAATGGCTACAATTGAAAACCATGCGTGCATGTATTATGTATATATAGGTTTCACTGACGAGAGGGTCTTTGGTTGGCCTTATCTTGCAGATCATAATCGTGCCTGATGCTCAGCAAGTTTCGTCCATAGATGTGCATCCGACGGAGCCATGGTGAGAGCGTCAGTTTGTTCTATAATGTGTGGTATATTGTGCCAGCTACGTACGTACAACTATAGACTGTATGTTCAGTTCATCGATCCTTTGCACACAATTTATATGCAGGATTTTGACGACAAATCACGTAGGGATCATTCGTGTTTGGAACTACCACACAATGGTAGGTACTTAATTTGGCGTCAGCCAGTACTATTAATTTATCATGCATGCGTACATTCAAAACTGACTCAAGTTAATTGCTAATATATATGCATATGTTCTCTTGCCGGCCACAGGAAACGCTGGACTCCTTTAAATTAGTGATATATGAACCAGGCAAGCATATGCTTACTGTCTAGCAGACTTGATTAATCTTTCACGTTGTAATTTGTTGATCACACACCACAAAGCTAAATCGTACTCCTTCGAACATATACTAATTCTGCTCAGTTGCATGCATCCAGTTTGTGCGGCAAAATTTATAGCAAGGGAGAAATGGATCATCACGGGTGATGGCAATGGGGTGATCCATGTGTACAGTTACGACCAAAACCAACATGACAAGACCTTGGATGCTCAAGATAGTTGCATCACAACTTTGGTTGTGCATCCAACGCAACCTTTTGTGCTGTCATTATCTGATGATGAAGATGACCCATTGATCAAGCTTTGGGACTGGGACAGGGGCTGGGCATGTACTCGAGAATTTCGGGGACACACTAACAAAGTGATGCAAGTAACGTTTAACCCAGAGAACAAGGACTGTTTTGCTAGTGCTTCCTGTGATGGCACGGTCAAGGTTAATTAATCTGCTTACCTTAATTCTTCTTATGTTTTCGAAAAAAAACTTTAATTCTCCTTATAAAATCTGTAATGATTTTTTATGCACTTAAAATAACTGGCGTTAAATGACTCATAGATCTGGAGCATCTGTTCCGATAACATCACCACACTGAAATTGGGTGGTCAAAGCCTGCTCTGTGTTGATTACTTTACACGCCGTAATCAACAATATCTGATCGTGGGCTGTCAAGACAAGACTGCACAGGTGGATGTGGCCTCTTCCCTGCATACATCATATACTCTTAAGTCTTAACTCAATCATAATATATATTATTCAATTAATCGTATAGTTAGCTAGCAAGTTGCCATATAGTACGATTCTTTAAAAAATGTTCCTTATTTGTTTGTTGCTGAATCAAGATCTGGAAATTGGAGATGAATGGATGTTTTGAAAAGCTAGAAGGGCATGCAGGCCATATCAGTGCCGTCAGTTTGCACCCGGAGCATCGGTTGTTACTTACAGGTTCACTTGACGGTACCGTACGCGTATGGAACTCCATTACCTACAAGTACGTATGGCTTCAACTTTACTACAGGCACCACATATATAGCTCAACTTCCATGTGTAGGATTGTACAGTGATTGTAGACACTACATTTTCAGTTGCATAATTAACAGTGCGTTCCCCTCCTAACATGACAGGCTTGAGAACATAATTGGTTTCAACCTCGGTGCAGTTTATGCTTTTGGATGCATAAAGGGCTCAAGGTAATTGGCAATGAATTTCATGTGTGTCCTTTCTCTAGTATACTACTCCCTCCGTTGCAAAATTATGGTCGTGGTAGTTCAGTTTGAACTAAAACCACGGCAATAATTTTAGAATGGAGGGAGTAGTTAATTGGAAAATTCCCAATCTGGTATGTATCATTTTGCTAAACATTGTAACTAAAAAAAGGAACCGAACCGCGTGCATTTTTTAAGTTCAATCTACAAAACTTAACAAGTAGGTATGCAGTACTTTTTTTGAGAGCTTAGGTATAAATGATTATCACGGGGCTGAATAAATTTATTTCTTTTTTTGCGCCGGGGGGGGGGGGGGGGGGGGATACATTCACTTTGTCGGTCTGAAACAGTCTCTGTGTGTGTGTGTGTGTGTGTTGGACGTGGTTATTTGCTCCTTGGAAAAGGTTTTCCCCTGCCTCTACATCAAACAGTGGACACATCCATATTTGTTAAGTTCAGAGTGTCAAACGTTCACAATGTCGTATAAAATTAGCAGTAGAAATGGCACACCGTTTGAAATGCAACCAGGCACTAAATAACTCAATTATATATGCCGTCATCCAACTCAGATGAAGAAAAAATTACATATGCTATCATTGGATCGTCATCCAGCCTGGTTGAAGAAACCCCGTGCAGTCATCTCCCGTTGGTTACACCCCAAAGTTCATAGATCCTTTGTTCTCCGCGGTTAGTACGGTAGCCCAGGCACGGATAAAATTGGATGGCTCGTAGATGATGTGCAAAAGTTTGGAAATTTGGATTTATTAAAAGCAAGCTCATTACAGCAATATTGTAATGCCCACACTAAAGCACAAACATCAACATATATTTGTGCCTTAAACTTAGTGGGAACTCCTCTCAATCAGTTACCACTTGCCAAATATATTTTCCATTCTAGTTGGAGACGGTAGATTAAGCGCAACATGTAGCAAATATATTTGTCGGTGGTGGTAGTAGTTGTTTATAGATGTGAGTCTAAGTTTGTACTTGATAAACACAATCATATTTTGTGTGATGAAGTATTTCATAACTTTGCCCATCTTGTATTTGATAATTACATATTTGTGACATTGTCTATTAATCTTGTCAATTCTTATGCAACATGAAATTAATGATTAACACAGGCACATTCTGATTGATTTGTTCAGGATGGTGGTTGGGTGTCATGAAGGAATAGCAATGGTGAAAATTTCTTTGCCTTGAACATCAAGGTGTTAGAAGAGAGCACTAGTACAACGAAGAAATATTATGAACATAATAAATGCATTTGTTGGTTCAATAGATAGACAACTGAACTTCATAAATTTCATTTGGCACCAGCTACCAAGAACTTTCCAAAAGATACATGTATTATTTTCTTCCACAAGATTGATGTATTTAATTATGCCAAACTACCCTAGCAACTTGTATGGATTGTTTGGGAATCATTGTTGCTCAAAATAGTTCTGTCGGGTACCTCTCAATGGTACGACAATCGCACGTGATTTATTTGGTATTGGGACATCATGTTAGGCCAACAGATGGACACGAGACATAGATTTTGCCCAGATTCCGCTCCTAGTCGTGTTTAATCGTCTTTTTAAATAGCAGGCCATGACAAATAGCGGCGGTCCTACAAATAAGCTATACAGGGCTATTTCAGATTATTTTTAGACAATTATACATAAACCCTATAGCCAATTATTTAGCGGCACCCTGCTCAAACCGCTATAGCGGGGCTATAGTCGGCTATTTAAAACACGTTGAGCTGTAATTAAGGGGTAGATCTAGGTAGAGAGTCATAGATCAGTCTGGATTTCTTCATCAGATGCCAATGTGTGTTAATCTTGGTCCTCCTCCATGGTGCAGCATGCCCTTATCTCTAGTATATTAATGGGAGCCCGTTGTCGTTTCCTTACATTAGGGCAACTCCGTCCCAAACAGACACACAGTTTGTCCATTTTTTGTATGTTTGGGTAAACAAGGTAGACACCGAAAATCCGGGCATATCTGCCGGCCCATAGATGCACCCAACGCCTGGTGGAAATCGTTGCATGGAAAACAATTTTCTTTCCTACGAGAGAACGAATTCACCCAAGATCTAGGAACAAGTGGGAGTAAGTCTACATACCCTTGTTGACCGAGAGCAGAAACATTCTAATGAATGTGGTTGATGTAGTCGTACTTTCTTCGCAATCCATCTGATCAAACACCGCATGAACGACACCTCCGAGATATGCACATGTATGGCTCGGTGATGTCTCCTCCTTCTTAATCCAGCAAGCAAGAGGGAGAGGTAGATGGGATCTAGGCCAGTAGCACGACGGCGTGGTGGTGGACGTGGTGGAAATCCGGCAGAGCTTCGCTAGGAACTGTACCGATGAGGGGAGAATGGAACGAGAGGGAGACGCTTAGGTCTTCCTTCAATATTACCTTTGGGTGCCTTGAGCATCCCCAAGCTTAGGGTCTTGCGGCTCCTTATTCCTTCATCCATCGTGATCTCATCCAAAACTTGAAAATTCAGCACACAAAACTCAACAGAAACTTTGTGAGATCCGTTAGTATAATAGACAAATCATAAACTTGAGGTACTGTTGCAAATTCATTAATTATTCTTGCATCATCACTACTGTATCTAACTTCTCCATGACTTATATCCCCCAATATAATCCATAGCATCATTAAAATAAGCACACTGTGCAATAAAAAATAGAATTTGTCTAAAACATAATAGCCTGTAATGATCTGAACAAAAAATATACTTCTGTAACTCCAAAAATTCTAAGAAATTAGGAAAATGTAGGAAATTTGTATATCAATCATGTGTAAAGATTCCAGACCAAGATCATGTTCCAGTAAAAAAATTGTAAATTCCAACACTGGATGCAAAAGTTTCTGTTTTGCACATAATCAAGTTAAGAATTATCCAAATCATCCCAAAGGCTTTAGTTGGCACAAATACTAATTAAAAGATAAAAATAGAATCATTACACCAGCAATATTCATGTCATCACACCAAAATAGAAAGAAAAGCAAAAAAATTAGGATAACTATTGGGTTGCTGCGCTATTGTTTTAAGCCCCTAGCTGGGCATAATGCATTGTTTCAAGTCTTATCATCTTTAGGTTCCAACTCCTCAATTATACATCCATACTCTCTAGGAATTTTAGCAAGCATGTTTTTCACAATAACACTCCTAGGAACAAAATTGAGGAATTTATTTTCAGTAATAGGTTCCTTTATCATATCAATGAAGTTGGGGTGCACGCTAATCATTTTAAGATCCTCTTTTTTTTTACTAGATGAGGCACCCTTATTCTTAGAAACATACATGAACTTGTAATTCTTATTTGTAGGAGTCCTTTCAATAGTTTTAACGGGAGAAAAAGAGAAATCCAAATTACTATATCTTCCAATTTATCAATTCTAGGAGAACTTTGTTCTACTCTCTCAGCGACTATAGGTTCTTTTTTCCTTTAGAATTTTTAATGTGGTTCCTACTTTTGAACAAAATTGGGTAACTTGATCATGGACCTTCTTGTTTTCAAGATTTTCAATATGCTCAATAGTAGGCATTTTATTCTCAATAGGTTCTAGCCTTTGCATAACATGTTCAAAAGTCAATGTTGTTTCATTAATAGTAATAGGTGGTGATCCTACCAAATCTCCCATGCCATTGAAAGCATCCCAAGGGTGACTACTTAGAAAATTCCCTCCATTAACAGTGTCAACCACAAATCTATACCAAGTAGTAACACCCACAAAAAATTGCGAAGAAGAACAATAGTGGATTGCTTACGAGTAGATCTATTTTGAGCATCGCAAATCCTATACCAAGCATCTTTTAATTGTCTCCTCCCCTTTGTTTAAAATTAAGCACCTCATTTTCAGGGGTACAAGTAACAAGCGAAGAACTAGCAATATTGGCAAAGCAAGCAAGAAAGTAAACTAGCAAAATAAAATATTTTTGTGTTTTACGATTTTTTAGAGAAGTGGAGGGAGATGAAAAAGAGAAGGAAACTAAAAGAAAATAAAAAGTAGAGCAAGTAAATGATAATTTGTGTGTAGGAACCTGTAGGTATTTGATGATGACTCCGCGCAACGGCGCCAGAAATTCTTTCTGCTACTTGTGAGCTGCGTTGGGATTTTCACCGAAGAGGAAGGGTGAAGCAATATAGTACCGGATAATATTTCCCTCGGTGAGAACCAAGGTTATCGAACCAATAGGAGAGCCATGCAAATGCCTTATAAGAAACACCTACACACACAAGAGAAAATACTTGCACCCAACGTGGGCAAGAGGGTTGTCAATCCCTTTGAACTCATTACTTGGAAGGATTAAATCTGATAATGGTAGGTAGAGAAATTGCAAAGTAAAACAAAAGAAATAAATTGCAGCAAGGTATTTTTGGTTTTAGTAATATGATTAAAATAGACCCGGGGGTGATACGTCTCCGTCGTATCTACTTTTCCAAACACTTTTGCCCTTGTTTTGGACTCTAACTTGCATGATTTGAATGGAACTAACCCGGACTGACGCTGTCTTCAGCAGAATTGCCATGGTGTTATCTTTGTGCAGAAACAAAAGTTCTCGGAATGACTTGAAACTTCACGGAGATTATTTTTGAAAATAATAAAAAATATTGGCGAAATAATCAAGTCCAGGGGGCCCACACCCTGTCCACGAGGGTGGGAGGCGCGCCCCCTGCCTCGTGGGCCCCCTAGAGCTCCACCGACCTCAACTTCAACTCTATATATTCGTGTTCGGGGAGAAAAAATCAGAAAGAAAGATTCATCACGTTTTACGATACGGAGCCGCCGCCAAGCCCTAAACTCTCTCGGGAGGGCTGATCTGGAGTCTGTTCGGGGCTCCGGAGAGGGGAATCCGTCGCCATCGTCATCATCAACCATCCTCCATCACCAATTTCATGATGCTCACCGCCGTGTGTGAGTAATTCCATCGTAGGCTTGCTGGACGGTGATGAGTTGGATGAGATTTATCATGTAATTAAGTTAGTTTTGTTAGGGTTTGATCCCTAGTATCCACTATGTTCTGAGATTGATGTTGCTATGACTTTGCTATGCTTAATGCTTGTCACTAGGGCCCAAGTGCCATGATTTCAGATCTGTACCTATTATGTTTTCATGAATATATGTGAGTTCATGATCTATCTTGCAAGTCTATAGTCACCTACTATGTGTTATGATCCGGCAACCCCGAAGTGACAATAATCGGGACCACTCCCGGTGATGACCGTAGTTTGAGGAGTTCATGTATTCACTATGTGTTAATACTTTGATCCGGTACTCTATTAAAAGGAGGCCTTAATATCCCTTAGTTTCCAATAGGACCCCGCTGCCATGGGAGGGTAGGACAAAAGATGTCATGCAAGTTCTTTTCCATAAGCACGTATGACTATATTCGGAATACATGCCTACATTACATTGATGAATTGGAGCTAGTTCTGTGTCACCCTATGTTATGACTGTTACATGATGAACCGCATCTGGCATAATTCTCCATCACCGATCCAATGCCTACGAGCTTTTCACATATTGTTCTCCGCTTATTTACTTTTCCGTTGCTACTGTTACAATCACTACAAAACCCAAAATTATTACTTTGTTACGGTTACCGTTACTTCCATACTACTTTGCTACTAAATACTTTGTTGCAGATATTAAGTTATCCAGGTGTGGTTGAATTGACAACTCAACTGCTAATACTTGAGAATATTCTTTGGCTCCCCTTGTGTCGAATCAATAAATTTGGGTTGAATACTCTACCCTCGAAAACTGTTGTGATCCCCTATGCTTGTGGGTTATCAAGACTATTTTCTGGCGCCGTTGCCGGGGAGCATAGCTCTATTCTCTGAGTCACTTGGGATTTATATCTGCTGGTCACTATGAAGAACTTGAAAGACGAGAAAACAAAAATTTATCCCTCAACTACGACGGGAGGTATGGAACTGCCATCTAGCTCTGCACTTGATTCACCTTCTGTTTTGAGTAAGCTTGCGACACCTAAACCTGCTTCTACTATTAATTCTGATATGTCGCATGTTATTGATGATACCACTTCTGCTATGCATGATACTTATGATGAAACTACTTCTATGCTTGATACTACTGTGCCATTTGGTGAATTTCTTGATGAACAACTTGCTAGGGCTAGAGAGAATGAAATTATTGAAACTGATAATATTGATGAAAGTGATGATGAAGATTCTCCCCCTAAATATGAATTGCCTGTTGTGCCGGAGGGCTATGTTATGGATGAAGAAACTGCTAGAGACTTTCTTGCTTGCAATGATAGAACTGATCTTAAGAAATTATTAGCTAAGCTGAAACAAAAAACTCTGAATGCTAGAATGAAATATGATCCTGCTTATGCTACTTCACCTATCTTTGTTACTGATAAGGATTATGAATTCTCTGTTGATCCTGATATAATTACTTTGGTTGAGTCTGATCCTTTCTATGGCTATGAATCTGAAGCTGTTGTGGCACATCTTACTAAATTAAATGATATAGCCGCCCTGTTCACTAATGATGAGAAAACTCGCTACTATTATATCCTTCAAATATTTCCATTCTCATTAAAGGGTGATGCTAAGATATGGTTTAATTCTCTTGATCCTGGTTGTGTGCGTAGTCCCCAGGATATGATTTATTACTTCTCTGCTAAATATTTCCCTGCTCATAAGAAACAATCTGCTTTAAGGGAAATATATAATTTTGTGCAAATTGAAGAAGAGAGTCTCCCACAAGCTTGGGGGAGGCTTCTCGAATTACTTAATGCTTTGCCTGATCATCCTCTCAAGAAAAATGAAATACTTGATATCTTTTATAATGGACTAACCGATGCTTCCAGAGACCACCTGGATAGTTGTGCTGGTTGTGTTTTTAGGGAAAGAACTGTTGATCAAGCTGAAATTCTATTGAATAATATGTTGACCAATGAAAATAATTGGACACTTCCCGAACCAACTCCTAAGCCAACTCCGAAGAAAAGGGGTGTTCTATTTCTCAGTCCTGAAGATATGCAAGAGGCAAAGAAATCTATGAAAGAAAAAGGTATTAAAGCTGAAGATGTTAAGAATTTACCTTCTATTGAAGAAATACATGGTCTTAATTTACCGCCTGTTGAAGAATTATATGGTATTAATTCATCACCTATTGAAGAAACACATGGTCTTGATAACCCGACACAGGTAGTAAAGGTAAGTTCTCTCTATAGATATGATAAAGCTGAAATCCCTCCTACTAAGTTTGCTAGTCAATGTTTGGATGAGTTTGATAACTTTATGGTTAAGCAAGAAGATTTTAATGCTTATTTTGGTAGACAATTAAAACAAAATGCTTATATGATTGAACACTTGAGTGATTATATGTCTAGAGTTAAAGGTGAACTTAAACTCATTAGTAAACATGCTTATATGGTTACCACTCAAGTAGAACAAGTACTTAAAGCTCAGAATGATTTGCTCAAGGAATTGAATAGTAAGAATAATGACTTTGCTGTTAGAGTTGCAACTAGAGGGGGTAAAGTGACTCAGGAACCTTTGTATCCTGAAGGTCATCCTAAGAGAATTGAGCAGGATTCTCAAAGAACTAATGTTAAGGATATCAAGAGACCATGATAAGGATATCATATTCGACATGATACGCTCCTCCCAAAACCAAGAGAATGAACCGGATGACGGCTCACAATATCTGAACGAATCCAATGGGGGACTTAAGGAAGAACCAAGAGACGAAGGGAAAACAAACAATGATGGCAGAGAAAATTTTCTCCAACTAAGAAAGTTCGGCGAGGTATATATATATATTAGGCCTCTGGTGATCATTAGCTATATTAATTAATTTGTATATATATTAACAAAACTTTCTTCTTTTAGCCCTTCGGATCGAGCAAATCTTCTACAAGGGTATGGGGCCAGGCCAAAAAGTTGCCTGATGGCATAAAGTACAACATCAATGAAGTCAAAGAAGATGGCGAACCGATTGCTCCTGCACAGAATGCCCGTAAATTTATAAATCAATGCGGAGTTATTGTTAGGGACAACATCCCGATCACCATTCGAGAATGGAATAAGCCAAAGGAAGATCGAGGAGATAGTTATGTTGACGAAAGATCAAAAAATTTGCTTTGGGATACGCTCATGTCACATTTCAACCTACCAAAGGGTTTCACATATGGCCAACGGTTGAAAGCCAGGCAATTTTCTCTTAAGAAGATGGCCACACAATTCCAGACCTGGAAGAAAAGATTATACAACGACCATGTCAAGGAAGAAAGGAAGACTCCAGAATTCACTGGAGCACTAGAGAAGGTAAAAGATCACTGGGACGTATTTGTGAAGTACAAGGAATCGGATGAAGCTAAGGAAAGGTCGAGAAAAAAAATAAGATAAATGCTGCAAAAAAGAGAGTATCACCATGTTTTGGGGACAGGTGGCTACAAGAGAGGCATGCCTAAGTGGGAAGCAGCTAAGGCCAAGATGCTTGCTGAAGGGGTCACTCCAAAAACAGTGTGTTGGCCCGAGAAGTCCAGGAATTGGTTTTATGCGCATGGGGGAGAGTTGGACCCAGCGACATGGGAGATTATTGAAAAGGCATATCTTAAAACAGCCTCAGACGCTTTACTTCTAGCAATAGAAGATGCTCGAAAGGGGTTGTTCTAGCCCGAGAGAGAGAACGACGAGCTTACACGCGCCCTCGGGAATCCTAAACATGAACACGAGGCAAAGGCGTTGTTCCGTGGGTTCAGGGGTTTTCGGAGTGGAACGACACTTATAGAAGCCATCGGAGAAAAAAGAAGCAGGATGCAGACCGGCTTCAGAAGGTAGTAGCAAAGAACGCAGAGATGGAACGCATTTTAATGCAGCAGCAGGAGCAGATCGACACAATTAGCTAGCAAAGGGCATCTCTGCGGCAGGAGCAACCAGATCCAGCATTGGATAGTACCGTCCCATCTATGCGGAAAAGCAGCGTGGGTTCCACGGGGGTCCGGGTCGATGATGCACTGCTGGCTCGCTACCTCGTGGATGATATCAAAGAGAGGAAAAGTTGTGAGCTACACATGAAAATGAAGAACATATCCATGAAGGTGGCGGCCGGCTTTGCTTTACTGAATGCACCTGAAGCAACCATCCATGGCAATCGGATTCCAGCTGGCTATGCTCGTGTTGGGGTGGATGAAGTTCTGTCGGGATATGACTCACTACAGCTTGATATTCCTAGAGGTGAAGGGGAGCACACACTGGGAGAATTCATACATGGTGTCATTGTATGGAGAAAGGATTGCATCGTGTTTCCAAACTCGGCGCCAAGGCCACCGACTCCTCCAAGTAGCAATACACCTCTAAGTCCGCCGTGTCAGCCGACTCCATCCCACCTCGAGACGGAGCCTCGCGAGTCCACCATATCGATCTCCACCACGTCAGCCGACTCCACCCCACCTCGAGATGGAGCCCAGCGTGAGTCCGCCATATCGGTCCCCGTCGCGTCAGCCGCCTCCACCCCTTATGTCCCAGCGGCAGGGCCAATAGCGGAAGAGAGCACCAAAGAATAAATCGGAGCCTCCTGCCAAAAAGAAGTTAGCTTACGAGATGACCGAGGAGGAAACCAGAGCGGTCGTGGCTTCCGAAGTGAGGTCCCATTTTGCACCAAAACCGCCCCCGCCACCAAAGGAGATAATACCTGCGAAAACCGTACAACACTTTGTGGATCTTCTAGAGCGAGCCCCGGCACATGTGGAGGATAGGCCATCAGACTATGAACGCTCTATTAGCAAGTCATATCATGAACAAATGCAAGAGTCGAGCCGTACAAGTAGTAATAAAAGTGGGAAAACAGTTTCCCAGCTCAAAGAACAGGCAATGCAATCGACCCCCCGCTCAAGGTGAGTACCGATAAGGCGGTAGCTGAAGTTGTTGAAGAAGAATTTGGTCTCACTGTTGATCAACTCCTAGGCACCGAGGAAGTCCTCATGGCTGAATTAGCATGGAAGTATGTCCCCGGGAACCCTCTGGTCAGACCTGAGCAAGTCCCGCTTCTATCAACACAAATGGGAAGATTGCATAAGTGGTACATGAAAGAAGTAAAGATCGGGCGAGAGATGCTCATGGTAAAAGTCAAGCAAGAGCATTACTTCCATGAAAACGTGATATGGATTGACTTTCCATAAATTTTTTAGTTATGCAATCAAGACACACTCGACAAATCTATCGTCAGTTGTTATTGTCTGTAAGTGATTTCTTTCTGTAATTTAAGTCTCTAGCTCAACTCGTTCATTGCCCGTAGTTATCCTCACTATATTCTTTTGTGCGCTATTATGAAGAATTAAGATTTTAGAATGCAGAAGAGATGGAGTCTATAGCATTGGGTTCATTGACCCATATACCATTAATGAATTTATGATACAAAACCATGCCAAAGACTCAGAGGATAACTTGCTAAGGTTTTTGAAGGAACTAAATACCAGAACAAAAATACTATTTCCTTACAACTTCAAGTGAGTGCTACTGTCTTGTACTACAAATTCTATTTTGCTTACTCGCTGTTAAATGTAGTTGATGAGTTATGCATGCCCGCTTATATAAATGTGTGCGCAGATTCCACTGGATCCTGCTAATCATTAGAGTTGACGAGAGAATGTTGAAACACTGGACTCGCTAGCTAAAGACCCTAAAGAATACACCAACATGATTTTGATGCTCGACAGGTAATTCCAATCATTATTGCACTATGTAGGCCTCTTTGGTTCATTTCCTAATATCAAGTAATTAATAGCTCCTTTATTCATTTTCTTTGCGTGGCAGGGTTTGGAAACGGTTCATCAAAGTGGTTGTCGGTGAATGGAAACCGCAGCTAAAATGGCGACGTTCCAAGGTAATTAAGTACTACTAGCTAGGTCCACACATCTCTTTAATTCTAGTTTCAATATCATCATCATGTTTGATTATTATCTGATTGAATTCTATTCTCGCAAAGTGCATGAGGCAGCAACAGGGGACTAATTTATGTGCATACTGCGTTTGTGAGAATATTCGCTTTACGACCGAATGGCGCAAAGATGTAAGACAACATCGGGTACGTAAACACTAATCACATTTTTTTATGATGATCTAATATATATACACATAACTAATATATCCATATTGATCTCCTTCTTTAAAGATGCAAGAGATGCGGGATATGCTCCTACTAGAGAACCGCATAAGAGCAATTCAAGAGGAAATTGCAGGATTTTTGCTTACGGAGGTCAAATCTAAAAGCGGAGAATACCATTGCCGCTAATGCCTGCATGTAATGATCTACAAATTGTAGGAGAAATTCTATATACCAAATTCTATATATATATATATATATATATGGTCGTACGAGAAATTATATTATATATGCATACCGTATACAGTATGTAGTAGTGTAAAATATGTTTGCATGAAAAAGAATTAAATGGAAAACACAAAATGAAAAGGAAAAATAAACCATAAACCCTAAAACCCTAAACCCCAACACAAAATCATTAGTCCCGGTTGGTGATACCAACCGGGACTAAAGGTCCTCCAGCCCCCGGCGCTAGCTCGCGGCCACGTGGAGGGGTATTAGTCCCGTTGGTGACACCAACCGGGACTCAATGTTCTCCAGCCCCCTGGCGCGTGCTTTTGGCCATGTGGATGGACTTTAATCCCGGGCCGTGGCCAACGGGGACTAAAGGGTGGGGGCCCTTAGTCCCAATTTCTTTGTCCCGGTTGATGACCGGAGACTAAAGGCTCTTTTCAACCGGGACTAAAGCCCGTTTCTCCACTAGTGGTATTATCTTATCAACATTTGTTGTTTATGTGCGACATTGATGTATATGATGGATGTACATAGATTTGCATGTATTTGAGAGTCCAAATTTAAGGTATATGGCTGTCGGACACAAAATATAAGGGGTCGGATGTGTCCACTTGCATGCTCGGGCGCGTCTGTGAAAATATAGGAGGCCAGGTTCATCAAATCCGGTTGTAGATGCTCTTAGCAATAAAGACACTAATGATAGGGATCGACGAGGCCGCCGAAGACGACGTTGTGCGGTGCAACACGTCCAGGTGTGTTCATCCGGCCATTGCAGGCGGGGTCGGCGCGGTGTCGTTCACGGCTGCTCAAAGGCAGCAGGGCTTCAGCCGCGTACATGCATGATGATGGAGAGGTCAGGTGACGAGTGTTGGTGTGCCTCATCCATCCCATGGGCGTCGCCTTGGAAGGATTCCAAGCAAGAGCGTGCCCCAACCTCCAAATGGAACTTCAGGTAGCTCAACGTCCATTTTTATTCTTCCTTTCTTTTAATTGGGGGCCACGCTCACCCACCGTTTCAAAAAATGAAAACAAATCCTCCTTCTTAAAATCTTCATTTATTTTATTTTTCTGTTGGCAGTTTATTAGCGCTCGTATAAAAAAAGAGAGTTGACGGAGTCTTGAGAGCGAAGCACAAAAGGAATATGCGTTGGGTTGCTAACAAAACAGACATATGCGTTGCGCAGGTGGAGGCGGGAGAGCGTCACAACCCCTACTTGCTCTTCCATAAAGCCACCGGAATACACTTGTATATATACTCCACTAGGCAAGAGGTACGTCGCCGCTTGGAAACTTTATCATCAAGAAACAGGTAAAGCTCAGCTCACCCGCAAAAAAAGGTAAAGCTCAGCTACGAGACGTCGCCCACGTCAATTGGCCGGTCCGGTCCACGATAGGGAGTATATATTATAGTTCCGGATAATAAGACCACAAAAAGACGTTGGACTTTGGACTAATACAAGGGGCACCGCATTCAAGGGTCCCCGGCCGGCAATTATAAACAAAGGAAACTGCCGTCGTTAAACACGGTGCCTCATGGATGTTGACCCGATCCCGTCCTCCCGCGTTTCTTCCCGCGTTAAGGGGGACAAATCAAGCTGCCCATTCCATCATTGGTTCTACCGTCTTACGCTGCTCCATTCCATCATCTCCCCCTTGTATTCTCCAGAGGTATGTGCCTTGTCGATACAGCTGCTCTATTTTCAGGCGTGGAAGGTCTCATATGTAGCTTTTTTCCTCCGATTTCTACCGTCTAACCATCTCAGAAATTTCATCGCAGTTGTGTTCAGTCAGCACAAGTCTTGTTCATTCGTTATCAGCAACTTTGCTCCGTATAAGGGTTTATATCTCGTGTGTTTTCTTCGCAAAAAAGTGCTGGTAACTCTTCCTCTTTTAACATTCCCCAAGTTGCCAAATCTAGAGCTCAATATATAGTTGCAAATCTCAACTTGTTAGAGAACAACAACGATCCTAGGTTAGTTTGCAACGCTTATCATTTCGCAAGGCACGGATAACTAGAATACTCGATCGGCTGCACTAATTTCCCACGAGCAGATTCTCAACTTGAAACTGGAAGGGAACAGCGAACCTGTAATGTCTACTCACATGGATAATATCTTGGATGTGGAGCCAAGGGCTATGTCCTTCCACTTTGTAAGAGACACTACAAATGATTTCTCTGAAGAGCAAGTGATTGGCCAAGGTGGATATGGAATTGTTTACAAGGTATGGTCCGAATCACCTTACATTAGAATATATATGCAATAATGTCGTCATGACTGATAAATTTAGGAACACATCATTCAGATAAGACCGCTTGTGTTAATTAATAGGGGGTTGATAGGGATGGACCGGTCATTGCTGTGAGGAAGCTCTATCCCATAAGAGAAATTGATGATGAGCAGCTCCAGAAGGAGTTTACGGGCCTCAAGATGCTCAATCATCCAAATATTGTACGATTACTTGCCTACTGCTATGAACAAGAACAACTTCTTATACCGTACAAAGAGAAACATATATTTGCTCCTCGAACAATTAGGGTGTTGTGCTTTGAGTACATGAAAAATGGATCCCTTGATCAGTACATTGAAGGTATGTATTTGTCTTCTATTTTAAAAGAATAAAAAAACAACACTTTTTTTATGCAATCTTTGCCTGTCTTTATAGATGCTAGTTCTGGACTCAGTTGGCACGGACGGTACCAGATAATCAAGGGCATAAGCGAAGGGTTAAGATACCTCCACGAGGGATTGAAGACTCCTATTATCCACATGAATCTAAAGCCTAGCAATATTTTGCTGGATCATAACATGATACCGAAGATAGCTGATTTTGGTCTGCGAAGGCTCGTTGGAGAAGGAAACGCCAGATGTATGGGAACAATGTCAGATAAATGCCCCTAACCTAAGCTGTGAACTCTTTATTTATTTATTTGTAGTGGCCAATACATCTGTTTTACACTGACAGTAACTGTAATGTTTCTTGTGTTGATACACAGTGCATACATGTCGCCGGAATTCATTGAAAGACAAGTAATCTCGCATAAGTGTGACATATATAGCCTTGGTGTTATAATCATAAAGCTGATAACAGGGGAGAGATTATATTCGGGACATTTTGATATGTCTTCAGATAGGTTTATCGAGCTGGTAAGCGGAAGTACATCTACGTTTCCTCTAGTGGCATTAATTGTGTCGATGTTGTACATGGGTTACTCAATTTACAAGGTTTGTATTCCATCCAATTTCGTAGGCGCATGAAGAATGGAGGGAGAGGCTACAGAAAACTTTGAATGGTATGTCACTTGAAGGATATTCCCAGCAAATTAAGAAATGCTTGGAGATAGCATTCAAATGCGTGGAGTTAGACAGACACGAGAGGCCTTCCATCGGAGATATCATAGATAGGCTGAACGAAACTGAAACCTTGATTCCAGAAGAAGTTCGAGCAGTACATACCCGGATTGATTCAACACACTCTGAGCTGCTTGAAGTCCACCCACAAGAGCTCTACTTCCCATTCATGTTGAAAGGAAGATACGAGGCCATGAGCTCCTGCTCGCTGCAGCTAAAGAACAGAGGAGACAACCGCGTGGCGTTCATGCTTGTAGCCAGCAACCCCGATAGATACTTGACAAGGAAGCCGCTCTGCGGTATTGTGCCTCCAAGGTGCGTCTACACTCTCAGTCTCACAATGCTCCAGCAGACAGCATCAACATCATCATCGGACAGCAGCGACTTCTTCACACTGTACACCACGGCAGTGGGACAACACGACCTCCTAGATGTTCCCAAAGATGTTGTCTCCGTTGAGTACGACTACTTCTTTAAGAAAGTCCAAAAGATGCCCGGTGCCAGAGATAAGGTGCAAGTGGCGACGTTGAAGGTCATCTGTGATCGACGACCAGCCACCAAGTCTATAGGGAGATCACCTTCACCTGAGGTAATTCCTCGTTCCTTCGAGAGTAGGGTGCCTATCCATAGAACCAATTGATGTACTCCCTCCGTTCATTTTTGTAATACGTTTTAGACATTCAAGACAATACCTAAAACTGTTCAATTTCAGCTGTCTTAAAAGACTTACAAAAATGAACATAGGAAGTAGAAAGTTTTTCCCGCATCACTGTGTCCTAACTCCTAAGTGAACCTATGGGTTGCCAGAAGGCTAGCGATACCAACGATGGCCAACGGCAACCCACCACATTTTTTCATGTGTTCTTCCAGTCCATTGAGGCAAGTACTTTTCTTTGTGCAGTTAAACACTCTTTTGAGAAACAGTTTTCTGGAATCTTCTATTTTGGGGAGTCCACACTTATTTTCTAGCAATCTGATGCGGCTAACTTCCCAGGATGGTCAGCTCCATACATCACCGATTACAATGAAATAAATCAGGATGCAGGTTGTTTGAGATGAAGGCTTGAACTCCCCCAATACATAAGTCGAAGGCTTTTATATTCGAGGCCTGCTTCGGTAAACCCCCCCTCCACAAACCGTATAAGGGCGATATTGTCATTTCATCAAACCGTATAGTCGTACGCATATGTGACACATACGAGACATCATACTAACTTTTTATCATACTAACTTTTTATTAAACTCAAGACCTCATAGAATAAGGACAACCACATTAACCAACTAGGACAACCTAATGCTTGGGTGTTTTTACTTCCTTTTTTGCTTTCTTCTACTTCAGGTCACGGCTGGGCCGGCCCATTGTTGAATCAGTACTTTTATCACTATTGTTTTTCGTTTTTTCTTTTCGTTTTTTCTTCATTTTCGTTTCTTTTTTATTTTGTAAAAATGCTTATACTTTTTTCAAATTTAAAAAAATCGCTTTCTACAATTTTGTTCATAAAGTACAGATAATCGCATTTTAAGAAAATTGTATAGATATGTCAAAAAAAAATTTGTTAAATAGAAAAATGCTCACATCAATATGATTAAATTTCTGAACATCTATTAAATAGAAAAATTGTTCGTTTGAACAAAAATGGTTGTTTATTTTTCGTTTAAATAGAAACATGCCAACATGACCACGGACCAATAGGGCACCTCTCCTTTTCATGCCCGCAAGCTCACAAGTCCCTGGAAAACACTCGCTCGTTCATGTGGTTGTTTTTTTGTTCGCCATTTCCTAATGTACATTTTTTGAAAGAACGCTCATTAAGAAAGAGGAGGGAGTTTAATTACAAGTTGACCATTGACTTTTAGATAATTTTTAAATAAATAATTAGGAATTCAAGAAAGTTCACAAAAAATTTAAAAAGTTCACTGGATTTTAAGAAAACTCATTGATCAGAAAAAAGTTAAACAAGACTTCATAAATTTTGGAAAAAGTTCACAAATTCGAAAAAAAAGTTATTGATTTTGAAAAAAGTCATTAAAATTTAAAAAAATCAAAATTATTAATAAAAGTTCATCGACTTTGAAAAAAATCCATTGATTTCGAAAAAAAAGTTCATTAATTTTGAAAGTCAAACTCATCATTTTTATAAAAAGTTCAAACTTTTTTAAAAAATCACAGATTTGAGAAATAGTTCACGAATTTGGGGAAAAAACTTCTCCAATTTTGGAAAAAAAAGTTCACCCACTTTGAAGAAAAATTCACGGCTTTGAATTTTTTGTGTCATTTAAAAAAATCACGAACTTAAAAAATCTTTACGCATTTAAGAAAGAAAAGGGAATCAAATATAGAAATGGAGAAAATAAAGAGGAAAAGAAAACCAAACAGGATATAGTGCGATTTTCCAGTGTTTTATTTTAGAGTAATAAAACATATCTTTTTTTAGGGTGTAAACAAACATATCTAGCACAAGGTGTTTGGTTGCCCAGTTGGTTATTGCGCTTGTGCTAGTTACTTGTGGAAGGCGTTTCGAATCCTGCGGCGCTTACTTATTTTTGCAGTTTTAGAAAATAAAAAACATGATGAATGGGCCGGTCCAGCGCGGGAGGATGTGCGTTCATGAACTAAAAAACATGTTCAGCGTATATGTACGGCGAAAAATTTATAAATATGACTATCATGCCCCTTCTTATGAAGAGATATGGGCTAATCTCAGCCATCCTTGTGTTTAGGGAGGTCTACCGAAGCAGAAGTGTTTCTATGAATTTCTGAATACACAAGTCAAAGACTTTTCTGCATATATGCAGGGAGTTCAAGCCTTCAACTATGTATTGAGAAGTATCCGTGGATTCCTCAACAACCTGTAACTCTAGATATATGTGTATTATGGACGGGATCGTTGATACTCTAAATTTGATCGCTAATAGTAATTAAGAAGAACAAAATTACAGACATTATCCATCATTATAGGCCACACAACGACCATTAATTTATTACATTCTGGTGGGCTAAGTGTGTGTAGTGTATGGGTACGACCCAAAAGGTACGCGCTTGTGTATTTACTCATACATGTACACTGTAACAAGTAAGAGATAATTCCAGAATTTTTCCTCAACTCCCCTAGCTTCATGGTATCAGAGCTGAGTGGCTAGCGAGGTTGTCGTAGGACCATTAGTTGCTCATATTGGTGGTTCCCTACTAGAAGAATTGGAGAGAAGGAGTTGTGTTGTTGGCTTGGAACAGAGAATAAGGATTGGTGTGACCAGCGGCTCCAGGAGAAGAGAGTGGTCCTGCTGCTAGCCTGGACCAAAGAAGAAGGGGAACTGGTGAAAGTTGTAAGTCTGTTTTTTTTCATTTTGGAGACTGTCATAGCAGAGAAACGAAAGGATATTCAGGGGCAATTCCTCACTCCGGCACAAACACTGGATGGACTGAAGCAGGACTTAGACATATGGCATGCGGCTCACCACAACAAGATTTTCCACTTGGTGCATCACCCATTCGAGACTGACTGATGAAATGCATTGTAACCATAGTCACGTAGTGGTGACAGCCACTCTCAATGTCCTGTTGATGGAGCAGTTTGTTGTATATCTTCTCTTGAACATTTTTGTACTAGATACAACAACACACTCAAGCCAAGCCTGAGTGAGATAGCTAAAAAGTACTCCCTCCATCCCATAATGTAAGACGTTTTTAATAATAGTATAGTGTAAAAGAATATCTTCCATTATGGGACGGAGGGAGTAAAAAACAAGAAGCTATGAACAAGTGAATTCTCATCTGAATTCTTCCGCCCAGCTCTTTTTCTCATTAACGACAAGCTATTTTTCTCATTTCTCTGTTTTCCTTTTTCTTTTTATTTATTGGACCTTGTATTATTTATTTGAAAATTAATAAATGTACGCAGCAGAGTCGTGTTGTTCCTCTAAAAAAACATTTCTGTACTAGGCCTTGACTCTGCCTTTTTTTTTTAGGGACGACCTTGACTCTCCTTTTATTAAATTAAAAGCTGTGCTGTCGGTATTTTAGGTTGGGTTGCAAGGAATTTTTCTGATAACAAGGTTGTGTGCAGTTAGGCATTTATTTTGGATATCCAGCCAGGCATGAAGCTTGCATATGAGGGTGATCTGGGCTTTTGAAATAAGCTCATTATAGCTTGCTCTGTTCTGTCCTGGAATTGCTGAAGGTAGCTCTTGACTGAGTAGACGCCATCGGAAGTCCATTTCTGGGAGATGCTGTCAGGGACATTATGCTGTAAGTTGTAACCGAATCTCGTGCACAATCCGGCATACATGGGTGTTGTAATGGATGACACTTGGAATTGATGGTCTACACACTCGGATTGGGCTTGATGGCAGCAATCCAACTGTTGTAGGTGATGGTGTACTCTCGAGTGGCTGTAGAGCATCGGGAAGGTGCTTGACATTGTCGTCGAAAAAAAACTAGTGTTCGTGCCAGAAGGTTGAGCAGCATAACTTCAGGGCAGCGGCAGTGTTTCTTAAGTTTGAGCTGCAGACCGTGGAAAAAGAAAGAGAAAAAAATAAAAAAGTGGAAGGGATCAGTTGCAGCAATCGGAGCAGACCAAGCAGAGCGAGCAACATTTGAAATCCTTCAAACTTGACTCATGAACTCTCAAACCGAAAGCCGCAACTCGGGGTGATGGAGTTATCACAAGAAAGTAGCAAAGGGCACTGCTCCAAAGCTACCGACGAGATGGCCTGAAGAAGGGAGGCAGGGAAACAAAAATTCGCATGTGAGCCCGAGCACCTGTGATCTCGGAATCTGTGCCATTTGTTTCTATGCCTATCGACGAAGCGCTGAGTATAGCGAAGGGTGCAATGCTCACGGGGCTGTTGCGATGGCCCAATGTTCAGAAACCGCCGTCAGTTAGCGAGGTGGCGGAACAGACGGGATTGGACTTGCTGTGCCATTTAACTCCCCCACCCGGACCAAATGAGCCGTTTAGCTCATTAATAGCAGTACCGTTGGGAGCTACCAATCTTCTCCAGCACACTTCCTCCCCACTCTTCTACATCGCACAGCGCACTTCCTCCCAATCCATCATCTTCCGACCTAACCAATCTAGGCAGCTATCACCAATCCAGGCGTAGAGAATGTCTGGATCTTCATCCTCAACCGGGTTCGAGCAACTCCCACCGCTAATCAGCTGCCCTGAGTGCGGCGGCCGCGTCTTCACCTAGATTGCTCGGGCGGGTCAGAATGCGGGCGTTCGTTTCTACAAGTGCGTCAACAAGGACGTGAGTACTACCCCATCCATACATCTGAATCCCCATTAACATCCACACCATCTAATGCAATCTTTTTGCATTTGGAATCAATTTGTTTGTTGCAGGCTGGCATCTACAACTACATGAGAACCAAGGCGGAGTACCTAGCCGAGCTTAGCTAACATATGGCGACCACACAGCAGCCATTGCAGGGGAGCAGCCAGTCGGGAGCTTGTCTGAACCGCAGAGCTCGAGTTGTCGAGCAGCAGCGCAGTGGTCCAGTCGGTCCCCAAGCTTCCAGAGCCCAACCACTGCTAAATCAAGCAGGCTCATCCGCCGCCGCTCTTCGTGTTCTTGTGTTTTTAGAAGCAGGCATTCTGTTAGTGCTTCTGCTTATCCTGTTGGCGTTGGTCAAAGTTGTATCACTCCTTAGCAGGTAGTCAGTGGTCTTGTTTTCACAGTACAAGGAATTTCTAGAACGCGCGTTTGTTTCTTTTCTAATCGCAGTGGTCGTTTGTGAGGTGTGGCAGTGTTTTGATTTGTAAGCCTGTTTGCTAAGAAATATGTCACTATTAATGAAGTTATGGTCAGTTCTACATGTTGACACGCTCATATGGTACACTTTTCCAGCAGCACTTCCCCAATGCTTTTTCCCCATGCTGCCATTTGGCATTTTCTGATTAGTTCAGGCGTTTAATTACGTTCATTAACATATATAGCCGCTGTCACCGACACGACTGGCGGAACGCAATAAATTAATACCTACCAGTCTCCATACATAATTGCCGTCCTTATCTCAGGCCACAGCCTCGCACCCACCCAACGCTCCTCATACCAACCATTTGTTTCGCCCGACTCTCCTTCAGCTCCCACCGTCGATCTGGCCGACGGCGAGCCAAGTCCGGTGCCGGAGCTAAACAGGTACGCGCGCAGTTTGTTCCAACCGTCTCCCCTCCCCTCAATCTCGCATTCCAACCGCAACAATCCACCCATTAGCCAGTCAATATACTAGGAACACGACAGATCCCAAGATCTGGATCCCACAAATTGTTCTATTCCCGGATTGCTCTATCCCGATCCGCTACCATGTATGCAAGCCTGACGACTCTTGTGCATTTTTAATATATAGGATCACAGTCCGTTTTACTCAACCTAGTGAAGCCGTAAGCCATAAACTAGTGAAGTCATTTACGGTCGATTTCGTTTAGGATTTTCGAAATAAGTTCATTTTCCTGTAGGCACTATATCCGCAAACAATTTATACATACGATTTTTTCAATTTTCGCTTACGATGATATCTGTAGGCACCATGTCTGACGCCGGTAGTTGTGATGGGGCCGCAGCCGCGTGGGATGCACCACAAGACGACATCCTTGAGCAGCCAGTGCATGCTATGGAAGAGCAGGCACCTCCTGTTCCAACATCTCGAATTTCAGTCAGAAAAGCAGTAGAAGTAATCCAGACATTTGACGATTACAAAAGGTGGCTCACTGAAATTGGGTTTGGTGGAACCTTAAAGCTACCCATGTTGCAGAAGCTTAATCTTAAGTTCAGCGCATGGACTATGAGCAAGGTCTTTGTTGAGCGTCGAGCAATTGTTCTATCAGAAACAAAAGTACTCAAGTTTTTTGCGGAGGACATCCACAAGGTGTTCGGCATACCATGTGGCCACCGGAATGTTAAAGGCCGCGATGGGTTCATCAAGCCAAAGGCTGTGACCTTCATAAAGAGGGATGGACAGGACGGGTGTGCATAGTCTACGCGCGGCTGAGGAATTCGTTATGCGCGACATTTCTGAGGCGTCCAGCAAGATAGAGAAGGATTGCTTCCAAATTGCATTTGTCATTTTTGTTATGGGACACGTTCTGGCACCTAGGACAAAACACGATTATGGCACCATAGACTATTGGGGTGCACTTGCAAACACGGAGAATATCACGCAATATAATTGGTGTGAGTTTGTACTGGAGTTTTTGCTCGAGGCAGTCCGGCGGCTTAAGAATGATATGATGGCCAACAACCATAGTACAAACCTGGTTGGTTGCCACTTGTTTCTCCAGGTTTGTAAACATGTGTTTTTCAGTACACACCCTCCTGTGCACCGAAATCTGTCATTTGCTTTTATGGTACATGCTCATTCCCATGCCTGCTCTGTAAACCTGTGTCTCTTTTTCAGATATTCTTCCTTGACAATGTTGACCTTGGAATTTTCAACAAGAAGCACAATGTTCTTCCACGCATTAGTGATTTCGACCAGAATAGCCTGAAGAACATGATAACGATGGCCACTGACATTGGGAAGGGCCCCACTTCATATGTAAAATGCATGGTAAACATTGCAGCACAGATGACAACATAGCTCATTCATTATGAATTTTTCTGTTTTTGTATTAAGGGATTTCCATGTGTATCCTTGGCAGATTCGCCAGGGCAGCGACCTATGCTATGCCCGCTGCAACATACCTGATTGCAACCTGACAACATCCAACCAGCCAGTAGGATCTAGCAATATGGATCAACATGCTGGCAATCGCACGGATGACGGGCACGATTCAGTCCAGGTCTCATCTTCATCAGCTGTCAATCTAATCGATGTACAGACACCAATACGTATGCTTGGACCAATTGATTTCGTACAGCACATGCGGAACCGATACCCCATGCTGGTATGGGTCAGTGGGTTAATTTCGCGATTTTGGTGATTTTTTTCTAAAACTTGTTCCTGAATCGTTCATGCGTTTATTTTTCTGCTGCAGGGCAGGGATGAGCTGACCATTATACTGAAGGAGCAGAATGCCAGATGCCAGCGCGAAATTAACACTGCTCGGTCCAATCTGCAAGCAGATATGATCAAGTTTGTGGACAAACTGATGGCGTCAATCAGCAAGAGGTGCGTATGTTGTGCTGCACGAGGTTTCTCGGACTGTCCAGCAAGAGCAATCGATACATGTCAAGTTGACACGCTCACAACTCCGTGTGGTCCCAAAATCCCAGGTGTCAGGCTCGATATGTCTGCATGCAAAGGTTCTTGGTCACTCTTCCTTGCAATTTCATTACTATCTTCCGTCCTCACAGTTTACAATGAATTTTTTCACTTTGCCACTCCATTTTGCAGGTGCCAATTCTACTTCCAAGCCTACTTCCGATGAACGGTCGGACCGGCAACAGAACAAGAGGGTGCGCATCGACGAAGAAGCAGTCGCGTCAATGACGTCTCAGATAATACATTTTGCAAGGCAGACTCTGCAGGCAATAAGTGAACTGTTTATTGACCTTCCCAACAACGGCAGTACCACTGTGTTTGGACAGAAGTCTGACAGTCTGCCAGGGAGGAAATATGTATTCAAGGCTGGCTTCCAGACAGACCCATGGATCAGGGGTGTTGTCCCGTGCCCACCGCAGGCTTATGTGTCCGAACAATTGGAATTTTTTTGCTACCGCACCGGCAACAGAGCTATCAAGGTGATATCTTGAAACCATGCTCTTGCCGTTTGTCATCTTTTCCTATACATCTGTCTCACTTAGGCCGCTCACATCGCCATGCGTGTATTTACAGGAATTTCCTTGTGCATGAGAATCCTAGATTCTTACGGATAACTGGATTAGCGCTCAAACAACAGCTTGTCGAAGATGAACTAATCGACCATGAGATGATGTCAGTCATCATTAGAAGGTATTCTCAGTCTGACCAGGAAGCAGACAAACATTCACCATACTTAACGTGGAGGCACCCGCTTGAACCAGAATTCTCGGTCAGTCATACATTGTTTTTTACACTTGTTGAAAACCTTGCAACACAAATCTCCATTTTCATATACTGACGATTTTTGCTGTATATACAGACTCTGGTATTATCCGATCATGATTACATCCATACGCTGTCTATCCAGAAAGCATTATCTGCGGCGGGACTCGAGTATGACATCACATCGGCTCAACTGGTATGACTGACTTAGCCATCCACAGTTCGTTCATACATGTCTACCCATCTGTCCACAAACGTGTCATGTCTCCTATGCAGTTCTTCACGCCAGTCCCACGACGTGAAGGGTGGATCGTCATTTTCTGGGACATGGTAACACGCACCATTTTTGTTGTTGATCCCATGTACAGCAAGAAGAGCCAACCCCTGACCACACAACACAGAGATGAGATTTTAGCTTGGAAACTACATGGAGCACTGTTCAGTTGCGTAAATGAGTACTATGCTGGGTGGCCCGTGAGCAAAGATCGGTGGACTATCCAGTTCCCCGCCCTTGCTGATAGCATTTTTTTCCGGTATAGTTTTCAACATCCGTATTTTCTGGATGCCCCTATGCGCAATTTCATAGACTTTCTTCTTATTTAGCTCTGTTTGCTATGTTCAGAAAAGAAACTGGTGCATGTGTTGTCTTTATCACCCGTCATTTTGATGGCAAGAAGCTGAAGATTCCCCTCACAAAGGTTGGTTATCATGTCACCTTTGCCAATTTTATGCGTGGCCAAAGTCAGCGCTTGTAACTTCACAAGTTTGTATGCTAACTGACTACCGAACCGTTGTCATTGCACAGCACACAATGTCAAAAGCAAAGCGGGAAATGCTTCATGAGTGCATGAAGTTGCAGGGAAATTTCTCACCACATGCACGTGATGCTCTCTGGCGCCTTCTTGCACCATCAGACTCCATTTTTGAAGCAGAATAGAGTAGCAAAGGACCACCATCGGCATGGAGCTATGCTTTTGAACTATCTTGCCTATGCACACTAGCCACCTGAGAGTATGTGACCTTCATCTTAATCACCAGTAGCAAATATGTGAACCGAGGGCATCATTTTCATCCAATCGTTCTATGTTACCATGTTGCGGACTAGTACTTCAAGCATCATGTACTAATTAAGTGGATTTGTGGGTTCTGTGGACTATATTTTGTTCCCATAGTCACCACATGCATCGATCCCCATGGTTATTTTTTTAGCTGCATCTGAGGTGCAAATGACATGCCCAACTTCACACACAATCGGCACCTTAGGCCATATGCTTTTTTACCAAATGAAATGGCTCAAACCATGAATCGCCAAACCTAACGACCCAATGCCCCATGAATCCACCTGTAGAGACTACACCTGCTGACATTTCTAGTGCAACCTGACATGTCACGGTCAGGTCTTTTATATCACAGCTAGGCCGATCCAATTAAACATGAACACTTCCGTATCAAACAATTTTTTTTGCAATTGGAATGCATCACACAAACAAAACTAGACAATATATGCAAACAATTTTGGAGAGTCGCGAATCATGGCGTGCATGTTTTTGTATCACAGTCAGAACAAGGATTAAAAGATTGCCATTCCAAAATTTGTTTGTAGTTGGGTCAGCGTATGGAAGAGATATACTGACCTCACCTCATGCCAAAATCAATCTACCTATATGGACAACATCAATAAACGGCAATCACACATGTCGAAGGTTCACACATACTTAGGTTTTACGTTTAGGTCTCACAGTCTGAACGGCCATAGATGACCGACATTTAAAAAAAATGACCACATCCATCGATGATGCATGAATAGGTGGTTCCGAACCCAGGCACTGATCACAATCACTTACACACCATCCGGAAGTGGGGTGCAAGCTAAATTGCATCTCTAGTTGCAACCAACATGCCAGTTATATCTGAAATGATGACCCTACTTATATGGATCAAAATAATAGCTCACAAACTTAGACATGGCAGCCAATAAGTCCTCACAATCACCTACACACCGCCCGCGGTGGGGTGCAAGCTAAATTGCATCCTTTCCCGGCTCCAAAATGTCTTCAGTTTTCTGCTGCTAGCAAAACTAGGGAACCATTAACACACCTCATAGATGTGGGATGGCAACTAATGTTCCCAATTATCACCCTATGCAACCAGGTGTATGTTCCGAAGCCGCAACGTTTGGTCCAAAATTAGCTGTGTCATCGCCTAACACTCTAGAATGGCAGCACTTCCTCAACCATGAAATCTGGCAGCTCCCCCATGTTCCCCCTCATTGATATAACTTCATATGCAATTGACTGCCTCATGTAGTTTAGGCGTGCCTGCAAAATATTTGAGTTTGATTATTAGCAGGCTCATCAATGTGATTGAAACGGCTAATAGAACTGTCCAACATGTTTGTACAGTTCAGTGCTCACCGGGGTTAGCACATTCTGAAGATATAGCCCAGTGTAATTCCTGCTGTAGTTGACAATGTGCAACCAGCTGTCCTCCCTGCTTGTTTTCCATTATCACATCAATCAAGTCAGATTATTAATCCACAACATACAATTTTTTAGAACTTGAAAGGGGCACTCTTTGAACATACATTGTGGAGCTGTCATGCATGCCGACGTTGTACTCGATTCTCCATCCCTGAGCCGGGACATACCAACCAGCGATGTTCTCATGTATGCACCGCCGTAGTCCTGCGAGGATGAAGTTTGCATTGTCTTCATGCTTGTCCTGCATCTGTCCGATTGGCCCAGATGTTAAACATGGGTCCATGACCAATAATTTCCTCTCCTCAGCATCAACTACATATAGTGACCAGCTTTCCATCATTGGAACCGGCAGCATCAGCTGAAAAATCACAACATTGGATGAGTTCATATTAATGCACCCCAATTGATAATATATATGCACATAACACTCTGATTTTATATCATATCATGTGCTGAAATTTTTGTACCTTCTTTGTCCACTGCAGGCGATACCCGAGTGCCTCATAACTCATCATTGTATTCATGAATTCAAAGTCCAAATTGTATGACCGGTACATAAGGGCGAGCTACAGAAAGACACAGTAAGTTATGGCAACCTGTCTGATGCTGCAATTAAGCTGCTTAGTTTCATGTCATCTAAGTGCAGACTCACCACAAACCGCAAGTCAAATATATGTCGCCACCTGATCTCCCAGTCCCCGTACATTCCCCCTTCCTTGTACACAAGCATTCTCGACACAGCTGTCCAACCAATTGTCGTCATGCGCCCAGCAGGACCAAATTCCTTCACAAGGTCATCACCGGATAACACTATCAGGTAAGGCACCAGGTGTTTGTACCATTTCCTGCAAGTTTGCAAAACACAAGCCACCAGCACTGTTAGTCACCATAACAAATGCATAACTTTTATGTCCACATGATTACAAACTTGACCCACCTGTTTCGATTCCTAGAGCTGCTGGTACACATTCTGTCCCAGAATTCCACAACATCTCTTGCAAGGGGCTCTTCATTTTTCAGACCAGCTTTTCCTGGGAATACGTCCCCCTTCTCACTCATTTCCACTTTCACTATGGTTCTCACCATGCCAACACGCAACCTCAAGTTTCTGTTCATTCGTCCTACTCCCCTATGTACGTCAGCATTCCCTTCCTGATCCATTGTCTCTACAAAATTAATCAAAGTTACTCTTTTCCCATTTTAGCGACACATGTAGTTTTGCATTCTATCTTTTCCCGCTAACCAACCTTGATTGCCGGTGGGCTGTTCGTGTGTAGCATGTTCAGCAATTCTTGAAACATTCCCTATCGGCATCGCTCCTGCTTGTCCTGGTCATACAAGTTCACCCACTAACATTTGTTATGGTACTGCATCATTTTTCCCCAATCATTTAAGTAAGTTGTAGCATCTTTTGCATACCTTCATGATTGTCTCCATTACCAGCCATTGTGTGTACCCCATGCCCACCACCTCCAGAATTAGCCCGTACTCCCGAACCTTCTCCGATTTCCCTGACTGGTTGGTACAAATACAAAACAGTGAATGGGTCAGGCCAACAATAAAAAAGCTTCTCAGCACAATCATTTTTTTCCACTCACTTGTGATCCCTGGGAAGGTGTATCCTGTGATGCTACCGAGAACACCTCTTCCTGTAACCACTACTCCAGCTTCCTCCGGTGCTGCAAATCAATTCAATATAAATTGTTATTATTATGCTAGTCAGTTTACATTTAACAAAGTCAGCATTAAGCGCACAAACCTCCATCAATTATAGGATGTTGTAGTAGCCTATGGCCAGCACCTATGGAAGTGTCCATAGTATCAACGTCATCCTGCACTGTTCCATTTCCGTCATCACCGCCATCATCCAAACTTGGTGTTGATGCCGAGTCCCTGCTCGATATTCCCAGCCGTCTCCTCTGCTGGTGGCACTGGCTTGCTCTGTTTGCGCTCCTCTTCTGTCCCCTCCTGATCCCTTGTGATCCTCTTCCTGGGTGTGCATACAGAAATTATAATGAGAGAGTTTTCCCATTGCCACTGGTCAATTATGTACATCAACAGCAGCAGCACCTATATCATTGGTTGCACCCCGCACAGATGCAGTCACCAATGCTGATGCCATACTACGGTATCCTTCCGGTGGTGATGAACCAACACATGCTATCCCTTCAGTTTGGTAAAAATATATTAGTCGACTAACTACTGCATGTATTGAACTAAGTCAGACACAACACTTACCATCTATAATTGTATGAAACTTCAGGCAAGTGCATGTGTTGTTTTCATTGCCATCCATATTTCTCACAATTGCTTGCAGCTCTGATCCAACTTCATCCCCTGTGAACAATAAATAGTAAGCATCATTTATACGACATCAGCCTTAAATCATTGCCAACGTTATCTCATTATCTATTCTAAGTACATTCGAGGTCCTCACCTATTGTCCTTACTGCTGGTGGGAGCTCTGCACCCGCTTCCTGCTCTGGCCCTTCGCAAAGAAGGTCCTCCGTCATTTCTTCTGTCTTAATGTAACCCATTGCTCGATTTACATCTGAAAAGACAACTTCATACATTTACTTGATGCATGCCATATTTTTCTTATAATTATTTTCTGACCATCTCAAGGAAATGCATACCTGTTCTAGATGGCCCTGTGTCAACATCTGTTTCTGGAGTGCTCACGATCAAGTCAATCAATGGCACTAAAACAAATACATTTTTCAAATGTCAATTTCTAAAATATTTTTCATATATTTTTACATTATCCGTCGGTCGCACGTACCTGGTACCATGACAATGACCTCATTATTCGCTTCAGCAACACTTGTGACCAAGTCGATGAATGGAACTTTCAATTCTGCATCAACAACATGCATTACAACTGCACTTATATATATCATAGTCAATATGCAACTCTGTCAAGGCGATGTAACTAACCATTCGCATCGTACAAATTCTGTACTGATGTTGCAAAGA
Organism: Triticum aestivum; assembly: GCF_018294505.1. NCBI lineage: Eukaryota > Viridiplantae > Streptophyta > Magnoliopsida > Poales > Poaceae > Triticum > Triticum aestivum. Next base: position 40,620,239 of record NC_057802.1, read on the forward strand.
GGGCATCAGCGCTCAGTTCCACCCTTTGCATAGGCTCATCTTCTATAATACTATCATGATGTCTTTCCAGCATCTCATCGTATCCTTCCATACTATCAGCATCCGGAGTTGATGGCCCTGTGAGTACAGATCTCATTGCATCCACAACTGGTGTAGCTTCTTCAAGCACAGCATTCATCATATCGCGAACCCCCATGCTCATCAGTACACCTTCCGCTCGAAGAAAGCATTTTTTAAGTGTGAGCGCTTCTTCGATTATAGTTTAACCTTAAAAAAATACAATATGTGACCATGAGCAGTGGCTAACCTTCAATATCTGCTTATGCTTGCAGAAACCTTCTTATGAGGCCACTGTGTATGCTGTCGTCCCCCCTCTGTTCTGGATGGACTACATACTCAGCAGAATTTGGAACTCCATCTCTAAGCACTGCACTTGCAGGAGTTATCGGGGGCTCGGACCCTGGAACTCCACTCCTGATCACTGCATCTGCAGGAGTTATCGGGGTCTTGCATTGATCATTGGTTGAATCACCCGTACCATCTACATGTCCATCTGCAGAAAACATCCATCCTTTTTAATATGGTTACTCAACATAGTTGCATCAGGTACAACGGGTAACCATCTTTTTAAAGTAAATTGAAGTGCAATCAGATTCGCAACCTGCACTCTCAAGCAATGGGACAGAGATCTCTTCCGGATGCGCTTCCTGCCCTCCTCCAGTGTTCATCCGTATTGGGGCAATTCCTGCTGGCGCTGCCAATATTTTTCAATAGCAACAGTCATTTTTCTATCAATGGATGTTCAATGAATGGGTTTAATTAATTAGACGATCTTTTCTTACCTTGTATGCTCACCACTGGTGGCCGCTGCCGCTCCCAAGTTGCTCCTCGTCTCTCTGAAATTTGTTCAACAACTATGACCTGTCATCTACTATTCTTGGAAAGCACAAGGTGTTCACTCCGGTCATAAATGTCTTAAGCTTACCTTGCTGCTGCAAGATCCTTGCAGCGTTCCTTCCTATGCGTTCATACTGTGTCTTCACATCGTCGTCGCTATCTGAGGACTCCAACTCACTCTCTTCCTGTTTATTGGCTGCAGCAAGAATTCCATGGTCGGCGGAACCCCTGCGAGATCGCCGGGCCGCCCACTCGCCGTCGCCGGAGTCAATTACTCCCCACTCTCTCAGCCTCACCCCCCACAGGGAAAAGATACAAATCCAACTTCACTTTCTTATCCACCGACTCGCACAACCACTGCATTTACTGCGTGCACTGCCGGCGCTTCCGTCAGCCACTGTACCTGTTCCATGGATCAGGACCCCGCCGACAACGTCGAGCCATGGCTCATCCATGGACAGTCGACGGCGTTCATCCCAGGCCCATCTGTCGGGTGTGTATAGTTCAGTATATATTCACTTCCCGTGCTCCCGATGGAACTGCCAACAGGCTCAGTAATTAAATGTATCGAATCTCATAGCAATTCTCGACGAACCTGATACCGAGCTCCCGTGCGCTCACCATCACATACTCCGCGTCTGCAGGGAAATTGATATTCCACAGCTCACTGTCAAGGACCCTGTCGAGCTTCATGAGAGTTGGGTTGAATTGCTCGTTGCTCCAGGTGTAGCAACATCCGTGGAGATACATATCTTTGAGTTGCAGGTTGTTGAGGAATCCACGGATATACATGTAATAGGAGAACTAAGAATGGCCGACCAGAACAATGATACAGTTCAAGATGTACCTTGGTGAGCAATCATTTTCAGAGTAAGCTTCAGATGGACTAAACAAGCGTGCACAATAATAGTCTTTCCTGAATACAATGGGAACAGGGCTTCCAAGTAAGCGGTACTGGTATTGCATTGGTATTTTCCTTGCAGAATGTCTGAAATGGAGTATGATGTTGTTGGGAATACAAATGGAAGAGGAAATAAGACATGTCTTTCTCTGACATGGTTATAATCTGACATGCATGATGCATAGCTACTTGTAGATATTCCAAATGCTGACTTCCATTTCCAGCTCAAGAAACATGTAAAACAAGCATGGAATTACCACTTCTGCATTTGATATGAGGTTTATGGAAGCTCAGATTTCCCAAGTGATATATTCATTTTACTCAGGCCAGTAAAGAATCAAGAAGTTTGATAGTTGGAAATCAGCAATTAGCATATGGCCATACAGAAGTTGCATACCGGACTCCCAGCTGCCACCATGCTATAATCATTTTACTCAGACCAGTACAACCAATCAACTGGGTGGAAGAACACAAAGGCATACAACATTTCAGTGTAATTAATCGTGCATATGCTACGAATTAGCGGAGATTAGGTGTCTGGCCAAATCTGCACACCTAAGAATCGAGCATTGCTGGTGTCAAAAGAGGAGGGCAGTAAAGGAGGCATTGCTGGTGCGAGCAGGGGAATGGCTGGTGCTCGGGAGGGGCAGCATTGGTGACGCAGAGGCATTTTGACGGGTAGCAATAGCGAAGAGGCACATGGGAGTTCATAGATCTGAGAGAAAGAACCAATGAGGAAGACGAACATTTCGATTTTGCTTCTGTTATTGATTCCAATTCAAGTTAATATAATTTCTGTTGCTGTGCTGGAATAGCTCGAGCAAGAGTCAGATCGACTCCTTAATGCAAAATGTGTCCAAGAGAAAAATATTTGTTTACATAGTGAGCTCAAGAAACATATTTGACCAGCAACAACCACTTAGGCTAGTCAGAGTGGGGAGTATCATATACTAGTATCATGCATATAATACTAGTGTATGATACTACTCCAAGCGTTTCTAATATTTGTTTTTCTAGAGATTTCAAATGGACTACCATATACAGATGTATATAGACATATTTTAGAGTGTAGATTCACTCATTTTGCTTCGTATGTAGTCACTTGTTGAAATCTCTAAAAAGACAAATATTTAGGAACGGAGGAAGTAAATCTATAATGCATAGTAACATGACACATATCTAGATAAAATAGATGATGTGGCAAGCAATAAATCAAGAAAGAGAGGCATGTAGTAACATAGCTAGTTACTACTAGTATGAGTAACATCACACATATCAAGGCAAGATGATTCTATAGCATAATAAATGAAGTGTTGCATGTTACCACGCATATGTTACTCCCCACTATAGAGGTAGTAATATAGAGTAGTAACATGGGGCATGTTACTACTCTATGTTACTACCCATTGTGGCTAGTCTTATAGATTAGTATCATAGGTGGTCTCATTTATTGTCATGCATGACACATAGTAGCATCACATTTATTATGTTACGGTATCTACCTATTCCCTCCGTCCGGGTTTATTAGGCCTAAAGACAACTTCTCTTAGACCAAGGCACATAGTAATTTGCTCACATTAATTCTTCCATTTCACTCCCAATGCATTCTCTCACTGCATGCAGCCAATGAAAAAGCACGCATGAAGTGTATTAATTTTTCAGCCATGGCACCAACAACAATGGCTTTCAATGCAACCAATCAAATGGTTGCATGCATGCACCTTTCCAAAGTGAGGCCTTATAAGATGGGACATGCTTGTGATGCTAAGAGGCCTAATAAACCGGGACGGAGGGAGTATGTTACTATAACCATCTCTCTTTTCTTTAATTGACTGCCACATAAGCATATTTGTGAGTCTCAAGTGCATGATATTATTTATGTTACCCCCACTATGGCCAACCTTAATCCGCAGAATCAGAATATCATTAATGACACAAATTTTGTTACTCCCTCCATTCCTAATATAAGTCTTTCTAGGGATTTCAACAAGTGACTACATACGGGGCAAAATGAATGAATCTATACTCTAAAATATGTCTACGTACATCCCTATGTTGTAGTCCCATTTAAAATGTCTAAAAAGACTAATATTTAGGAACGGAGGAAGTACCATCCCTAACGACTGGTCATTATTGCAGCATATTCTAGTAGTGTGGCTTTGGGCGATATGGCAGCAGCCAGTCGACGGAGGTGCTTGCCTTTGTTCTTTTGTAGGATTTGTCTTTTTAATAAATCTAGCTTGTGTTGGCCTTGATTCTTGCAGGTCATAATCAGATCTGATGCCCAGCAAGTTTCATCCATAGATGTGCATCCAACGGAACCATGGTTAGTGTGTGTGTTCGTTTTATCTACTTGGTATATACAGCAGTTAGTACAACTATACATATGTTTGTTGATCATTTGCAAACAGTTAATATGCAGGATTATGGCAACGAATCGCTTGGGAAACCTTTGTGTTTGGAACTACAATACAATGGTGGGTGTATATATGTGTGTGCTTAATCTTCAATTCTGTCAGGGTCATATATGCATTGTGCCCGAGTCTGTTTTTTTCCAAGGAACTAGCATGAGCGTTGTCTTTCTATTTAGAAAAGTAGAATTATGATTACAGAACCGGTTTTAGTGTGGTTAAACCATGAAAAACCGAAACGACATGCCAACTACTCCCTCCGTTCCTAAATATAAGTCTTTTTAAAGATCTCTATATGAACTACATACGCGGATGTATATAGACATAGTTTAGAGTGTAGATTCACTCATTTTGCTGGATATATTTAGGAACGGAAGGAGTACTCGTGAAAGAAATGACTAATGGTGACTTGGTTGCAGTGCTGAATTCCCCACCTCTCTATAGGTAAGCCTCTTTCTAGTGAAGATCCGCCGGTTCATCAATAGATCAGTACATTCCACCAAACATAGATTGCGTGACTGAGGTGTAAGCGGACTGTGACACGAGAAAGTTGGGAAAGGGGGTGTTCTCCCATCATTGATCGATGTTATTATAGCAGTGTAGACCTACTCGGGTGGAACATTGAGGCCGTGATTCACCATCTCCCGAACCACCTGGGTGAAGGGGCAATCGTTGCACATTTGAGTGATGGTCTCATTGTTATGAAGCCATAGATGGCATGTGGGGCTATGCTGTCATTTCCCGATGGCAGTTTTCTGTGTGGTGAGAATTCTCCCATGAAGAACTAGCCACGAAAAGATCCTGTTTTTTAGCTCAGTTTTGGAGGCCGAGATTTTTCCAGCCAACCGACAACCAAGAAATTGAGCAGAGTAGGCACACTTTGTGATGCCAGTCTCTCGGTGTCGGAGCATCTACAACCGGACCTCTCAAACACGTATCATATGTCCGGGCGGGCCGCCCGATCACGATTTTTTTGACCCAGACGGCCCCTCAAATGCCCGGGCTGACCGGCACCCCCCTATCCAGCCCAAATATGGGATGGGTATGGGGGCGCCACGTCGGACCCGACAACCCGACCCCAACCCAAATTGCACCAAATCCCCCCCCTTCCCCCGAGCTGCCGGATCCATTTGTTATGTCCTCTCTTCCTTCTCCTCCGCGTCATCCGGCTCGTAGCTCCGTCGCCGCGCCCGCTCCGCAGCCGTTCCCAGGCTCTCCGCCGCCAGCTCCGGAAGAGCGCTCCCGTCCTTGCCGCAGGGGACGTTGTCGCCGGCCCAGACGCCACCGTGGTACGTCCATGAAATCTCCGGCTTCGCCTTGCGCTTGATGTGTTCGACACATTGACCGACCGGAATTATTGTTATTTTGTTAGGTAAATGATGGATTCCGATGCTTCGTCGGACGAGGAGTATGGACCGACGGAGCTTGACCAAGTGATTCAAGATGAGTTCTTCGATTCATCGGATTCAGACGAAGAAGTGGACATGATCATGCTCATGAGCATGCAAGAGGAAATGGACTAGCAAGTGGAGCATATTCTAACTTCAAGGGCTCAATCAAAGGGAGAAGAGTGATCAACCGGGACAGGGTGTCCGGTGCAAAGCTACTGCACAATGACTACTTTTCTCCCGCACCTGCTTTCCCGGATGATCCATGGTTTCGTCGCCGTTTCTGCATGCGGAAACCATTGTTTTTACGCATTGTGGAGGGAGTGGAGGCACACGACGATTACTTCAAGCTGAGAAGGGATTGTTGCGGCCAACTCTCTTTCTCGGCCAAGCAGAAGTGCACGGCTGCTCTGAGGATGCTTGCACTTGGTACTGTTGTAGACGCCGTTGGTGAGATAGTCAGGATGGCGGAGAGCACGTGCCTCAAGACTACTGACAAATTTGCTTGCGCCGTGGTTGAGGTGTTTGGACCGTAGTATCTCAGAGTACCAAATGCACAGGACACAGAGAAGTTGTTAGCTATTGGAGAGGCAAGGGGGTTTCCAGGAATGCTCGGATCAATTGATCGCATGCATTGGCAATGGAAATCTGCCCCAAAAGTCTGCAGGGAATGTAACAAGGTCACACCAGTGAGGCCACCATCATACTAGAAGCGGTGGCATCACATGACTTATGGATTTGGCATGCTTTCTTTGGAATGCCCGGTTCTCACAACGACATCAACGTGCTTCAACGATCTCCGGTGTTCAGGAGGCTTTGCAATGGGGAATCATTGCCGTGCAACTACACCGTCAATGGCCAGGACTACAACATGGGGTATTATCTTGCCGATGGTATCTATCCTCAGTGGGAGACGTCTGTGAAGACCATATCTAAGCCGCGTGGCAACAAACAGAGCCACTTTGCAACAACGCAGGAAGCGGCTAGGAAGGACGTGGAGAGGGCATTTGGTGTGCCTCAATCTCGTTGGGGAATTGTGCGGAGCGCTGCAATGATGTGGAAATCGGAAACTTTGTAGCAGTTGACGACATGTTGTGTTATTCTGCACAATATGATTGTCGAGGATGAGGATGATGGTGTAGCCCAAACCCATGATTTTGAAGCACCCGGAGAACAAATTGAAATCCCGGAAGATCAAGATGCGGCTCAGCTTATGAACTTTCTACAGATGCATCAGAATCTTCGAAATCAGCAGGTGCACACGCAGCTACTCAATGATCTTGTGGAGCACATGTGGATTCACAATGGCAACCAGGGAGGCCATGCTTGAGTTTGGCACTTCAAATAATTTTTATGTAAATGTTATGTATGCTTGATACCAACAATTGCTATTTACGTGCGACATTATGTTGCATGATCGACGTGCATATATTTGCATGGATTTGAGATATGTGGATATACGGAAGAAAATATGAAGGCCTGTCCAGATGCGTCTACGGGCGTTTGAGGGACCGAATTTGCCAAATCCGACAGTAGATACTCTTACCACGAGTAGTCGGCATGCTGTTTGAGTGATTCTTGGTTTGACCTTACTAAACCATTCCAATAAATCAAAACTCTGCTTATATATTCTAAATAAAAAGACAAACGCTCCTGGCAATTCGTTTTGAAAAAGAATACACAGTACCGCATATTCTCAACTCGACGTATGTACCAACTGAAGGTATGCATTTGCAGGCACCGTTGAGCGCAATTGGAGACATCACAGATGAACCAGGCACGAATATGTTGTTCAACTAGATTAATCGATCGAGTACAGTTTTGTTGCTCCCACCGTGCTAAATCATACGTATATTCCTGTTGAATATGTGCAGTTCATATGGCAAAATATATCGCACGGGAAAAGTGGCTCGTGGCGGGTGATAGCAACGGGGGCATCCACGTGTACAACTACGACAAGAACCAACACGTCAAGAGCTTCGAGGCTCATGAAAGTTGCATCACAACTTTGGCCGTCCATCGGGCACGTCCTTTTATCTTGTCTTCGTCTTCTGAGGACAATGATCACCTGATCAAGCTTTGGGATTGGGACAAAGAGTGGAAATGCACTCGAACATTTCAGGGCCACACTGAGAGGGTAACACAAGCAACGTTTAACCCACAAGACAACGACAGTTTCGCTAGCGCTTCTTGGGATGGCACGGTCAAGGTTTGCTTCCTTTAATCTGTTTTATTAATTTACTTATGTTAACTTCTTCTAATTAATTTGTTGGTTTAACTTGTATAGATATGGAGTATTTGTTCTGATGACGCCAACATCATCACACTGAAATTGGATGGGAATGTAACCGAAGGCCTGCTTTGTGTTCATTATTTCACCCGTTTTAATAGACAACATCTGATCGTGGGTTGTGAGGACAAGACAACACAGGTGTCGTCTCTTTTATATCTCATCGCCTTGTACACTTGATCTTAACAATGAAGTGCATAATCTCAATTAATGTTAGCCACTCACCCCATTCCAGTTAACCTCAATTAATGTTAGCTACTCATCCCAAGTCAAGACTTCTTTATATTTGACTAAGTTTATAGAACATTGTGTTAGTACCTACGATGTCAAATGCATACGGCATGAACATGTATGTTATAATGGATCAAATTAAAGTATTAAACTAATTTGGTATTATAGATGTTGATATACTTTTCTATAGACTTGATCAAACTTATACAATTTAACTTAGAACAACGCCAGAATTTAATTTAGTTTGTGAAAGAGGTAGTAGCTATGTATGAATTAAATTGCCTTACAAGATAGAATTGTTTTTTTTATGCGGGAGAATTGGTAATTGTTTTTAATTTCATCTTTCTCTTCTTGTTAATTTAGATATGGGAATTGGGGATGAAAGAATGTGTTCATAAGCTAAAAGGGAATACAGACCGTATTAGTGCCGCCAAATTGCACCAAGTGCTTGCGCTTTTAATCACAGGTTCACTTGACGGAACCGTAAACTTGTGGAACTCCATTACCTATAAGTAAGCACTGTGCCTTTACGGCTATCTAGTGCTAGTACTACATATACTCTATCTTTTCAGTTTCTTAATGTAACAGTGCATGTAATCCTTATACCTTACAGGCTTGAGAACGTGATTGATTTCAACCTTGGTGCAGTTTATGCTCTCGGATGTATAGAAGACTCGAGAAGGTAAGGGACAATGAATTATTTCATGTCCTTTTGCTAGTTAAAATTGAACTGCAAAAATGTCTTACATTATGAGACAAATGCAGTAGTTAACTGCCCATGCGTTGCTATTGAGAAATATAATAATAGAATTTCCTTGCTAAAAATAGATGATCTTTTAGATATTGACAAATTCTATTAGATGTAACTGATCCAAAGGTACAATTTCTACATGGTTTATTTGTTAGTTTTAGTAAAATATACATTAATTTGACCCCATACGATAAAAGTTCATGTATATTGAAATGTGGACAGTACATGAATATTATTAATAAACAATCAGTACATTTTGCAAGAGTGCTTGCCAACCATGATTTCAACCACGGCGCAAGAAAATCGAACCTAGCTACCCTTCCTCCCCTACACCCCTCAATTTTGCTCGGGCTCTTCCATGATATGTCATATTCTACAACCCGGCCAGGCAGATTTCCAAACGATTCTAGTCGATGGTTTCTATCTAATTTGCCATGAAGAACTATCTTCATGTACAAAGAATAAATTCTTTGCAATGTGGTTTTCATTATGATATTATTCACTACATTTCTAAAACGTCTGTCATTTTTAACATTTTATATTATCCAACGCTTGCTATGGCTATAATTTTACATAAAGAATATGCTACAAAAAATAATTAAACACTCCCTCTTATCCATATTAATTGTCGCTGATTTAGTATAACTTACTAAATTTGTATTAAAACAGTGATAATTAATATATATGGATAGGAGGGAGTAGCATAATGTGAAAGTTACACCAAGTTGGCCGCATGCATCCCATGGCAGCAATTTTTAGTAGGATAGAAAATTAGTGAAGTTCTCACATCTAAAAGTATTTTGACCACAATTATATGCAATCATGAGATAAGACTGAAATGGTTGATGAAAGATCGTGGATGTCGCCTAGAGGGGGGGGGGGGTGAATAGGCGCTTTAAAATAATTACGGTTTAGGCTTGAACAAATGCGGAATAAACCTAGCGGTTAATTTCTCAAGCACAAAACCTACAACAACTAGGCTCACCTATGTGCACCAACAACTTATGCTAAACAAGAAAACCTACTTAGGTGATAGCAAGATATATGACAAGAAACAATATGGCTATCACAAAGTAAAGTGCATAAGTAAAGGGCCCGGGTAAGAAATAACCGAGGCACGCGGAGACGACGATGTATCCCGAAGTTCACACCCTTGCGGATGCTAATCTCCGTTTGGAGCGGTGTGGAGGCACAATGCTCCCCAAGAAGCCACTAGGGCCACTGTAATCTCCTCACGCCCTCGCACAATGCAAGATGCCGTGATTCCACTAAGGGACCCTTGAGGGCGGTCACCGAACCCGTACAAATGGAAACCCTTGGGGGCGGTCACCGAACCCGTACACTTTGGCAACCCTTGGGGGACGGTCACCGGTACCTGTCAAATTGCTCGGGGCGATCTCCACAACCTAATTGGAGACCCCGACGCTTGCCCGGAGCTTTACACCATAATGATTGAGCTCCGAACACCACCAACCGTCTAGGGCGCCCAAGCACCCAAGAGGAACAAGCTCAAGGGCACCAAGCACCCAAGAGTAATAAGCTTCTCAACTTGTAACTTCCACGTATCACCGTGGAGAACTCAAACCGATGCACCAAATGCAATGGCAAGGGCACACAGAGTGCCCAAGTCCTTCTCTCTCAAATCCCACCGAAGCAACTAATGCTAGGGAGGAAAAAGAGAGGAAGAACAAGAAGGAGAACACCAAGAACTCCAAGATCTAGATCCAAGGGGTTCCCCTCACAAAGAGGAGAAAGTGATTGGTGGAAATGTGGATCTAGATCTCCTCTCTCTTTTCCCTCAAAAACTAGCAAGAATCCATGGAGGGATTGAGAGTTAGCAAGCTCGAAGAAGGTCAACAATGGGGGAAGAACACGAGCTCAACGAATAAGGTTCATTGGGGAAGAAGACCCCCTTTTATAGGAGGGGGAAAATCCAACCGTTATGTGCTCAGCCCGCACACGAGCGGTACTACCGCTCGGGCGGAAGAAGCAGGGAAACGGATCAACAAAACATGAACCTTGGGGCGGTAGTACCGCTCACCCCAGCGGTACTACCGCTCGACCGGAGCGGTACTACCGCTTATAGGCGGAACTACCGTGCCTTACTGCCGCGCGACTACCGCTGAACCCGACACGAAAAGAGCAGACCCAAAATCGAGGCGGTAGTAGAGCGGTACTACCGCTTGACGCTACAAGCGGTACTACCGCTGCCACCGCGGTACTACCGCTTCACGCTACAAGCGGTACTACCGCTGGGAGAAAAACAGAACTGCCAAAACTTCTTCATATGAGCTCCGAATTGAGCAAACTCAAGCTTGTTGGATAGAGGAAGAAGAGGCAGGGGAGGTATGCCAACAAATAGAGGAGTGAAACCTCCTACCGAGAAGAACCGGCATAACCTCCAACATCGAAAACATCATAGAAGATGTGAGTGAACTCCGTTTTCGATGAACTCGAGCTTGTCATCAAGATGACCATAAGCTCCAAAACTTACAAAGAGAAGAACCAAACAAGAACCAATAAAGATGATGCAAGGATGCAATGGTTTGAGCTCTCTACAAATGATACGATCAAGCTACTCATCGAGAGCCCCCCTTGATAGTACGGCAATCGATCCTATAACCCGGTCTCCCAACTACCATCACGAGACCGGTAAAATAGAAAACCTATCAAGGGCAAACCTTTGCCTTGCACATGGTCCACTTGAGCTAGATGATGACGGTCTTGACTCCCTCAAGTTGGACCACCTTTCTTGGTTGCGTTGGCTCGATGAAGACTAGTTGATTGCTCCCCCATACTCCACTATGGGTGAGCCACTCTTCCGCACATCTTCACAAGTCCATTGTCACCACAATGGACGGCAAGCTTCAAGCATTTGATCTCTTCATGATGCTTCACTTGAACTTGCACACCGCAACATCTTCACAAGTCCATTGTCACCATAATGGACGGCAAGCTTCAAGCATTTGATCTCTTTCATGATGCTTCACTTGAACTTACACACCGCAACCTAACCCCACAAAGAACTCTCACGAAGATCATGGGTTAGTACACAAAGCGTAATTGACAATGCTTACCACACCATGGGATCGCTTGATCCCTCTCGGTACATCTTCTACGCTTTGTGAGTTGATCAAGTTGATTCACTCTTGACTTAGTCTTGATCAACCTTGAATCTTTTCAACTCTCTTCTTTTGGATGATGTCTTGAAGATATACATGAATGATCACACAATCTTCTTCTCCAAGACATGCTTACAATAAGCTCAACTCTCACATGACCAATCTTTGGATAATTCCTTAATAACACCTTGATCACCACATAAACTCCTTGTAACCAACACATGAACTTCAAGAAATGCCTATGGACAAATCCTTCAAATATAACTCAAGGCAACCATTAGTCCATAGAGATTGTCATCAATTACCAAAACCAAACATGGGGGCACCGCATGTTCTTTCAGTTGATCAATAGCCTTTCACAAAAATACCAGTTCAAAATACTGGTAACAAAAATGTTGTTTCAACGTCGTTAAATAATGCAAGTATTTTATTTCCATATCCATAAAACAGAAAAAAACACATTGGTAGAAATTGAAAATGATAATAACAAAAGTTCCTAAGCCTCCCTCATACAGTACTTGGAATACTGCATAAACAGTAAGTGCTAGGTTTCCCTTGGAATAGGTACTTGGAATAATATGGAAAGTTTACAATCTAAGTGTAAAGTCGGGGCAAATTTAGTCTGTGTAATATGTGAGAGGTGAAATGAGGATTGTTGGATGTTAATCAAAGACATAGAAAATGATCCGTATTAAAATATGCAAATTAAAGATAGGCACGTCCTGCCCAAAAGAAAATGATAACACTAAAAAGAAAAAGACACAAACAATAATCAAGACTGACTAACTCTTTTGGTAGGCTATAGCCTGCCAAGAAGGTCTTATAATTTGGGATAGAGAAAGTAGTTTGTTGTAATGTTTTATCTTGTACAATCATATTCCTCTTCAGCACCCTCCCTCCCCCATGTTCTGCCAGTCATGGCGACGATGGCCGCAGCTGCACGCGCTCACGTAGACCGAGAAAGCTAGGGGGTAGGAGTCATCATGTTTTTAGTTTGGGTTGTGTCCATTCTAGCTTGGATGACTCTTAAGGCGAGTCGTAGAATATTTACATATGAACTAATCGATAACTGAAGGACATACTAATTGATTGATTTATGTAGGATCATGGTCGGATGTCACCAAGGAATAGCAATAATGGATATTTGGCACCAATACAAGACAAACGGGAAAGGTAGAAAATATTGATGGAATCTTCGATGCCGGTTATTGCGTGATTCGAGAAGAAAATAACATGTGTGTATTTTTTATGATAATGTGTATATTATATGCTTTCATAACATAATCAAGTGTGTTTTTTTGCGGGAAAAAATATGTATATTATTTGCTTTATTTACATACTTACTTTGGATATTAACAAACCAAGCTTAGGGAAATTGTTAGATATGCATATGCTAGTAGCATAAGCTTGATTGGAGCCTGCCATGCCTTTCGAGACACTATACCACATATTTGTGAGGCATCACCTTTAATGGGCTGAACATATTAGTAAACTAAGTTTGATGTTTTATGCATGTATATTCATATTGTGTAGACTGAAATGTTTACATATCGTTTTTTTGGGAGGGGGGGTCGATCTATCCATCAAACTTCATGACAGTTAAAGAACACGAGAAGTGATATGAATTACATCCATGTACATATACCACCTAGCGACGACTACAAGCACTGGAGCGAGTCGAAGGCGCGCCGCCATCATCTCCCCTCCCTCATGGGTGCCGAGCAAACCTTGTCGTATTGGACAGTCAGGAAGTCGTTGTGTTAAGGCCCTAAAGAACCAGCGCACCAAAACAACAACCGTTGGTGATGAAGAGAAGCATAGATCAAACGGATCCAACCAATAGATGGATGAGCGTAGATGAATGAAGACCGGATCCAAGAAGATCCACCGAAGACAAACACAGACCGAATACCATGAGATCCGCCAGAGACACAACTCCACACACATCCGGGGATGCTAGACGCACCGCCAGGATGGAGGCTAGGCAGAGAGAACCTTATTCCATCTCCAGGGAGACGTCGCCACCTTGTCTTCCTAAGCAGGACACAAACCCTAAACCAACTAAGAACAACACTTGAAAATAGAGCAAGAAGCCTCTCACCGACAAGGACCAGGATCCACCGCGCCTCCATGGCCCTGAGGCCACAGGGGACGAGGCAGATCGACAATGGCATCAGTTGGAGGTGGGGAAACCCTCACATGGGAGTCGCTCGTGGGAGGAGGAAGGAGAAATAATATATTTTATTTATTTTTAATATTTAGGTATATTGCCTCATCTAAAATTCAATAAGCGCAATTCACCTCTTTAATTGTTTTCCAAGTTTATGTTGTAATTATGAACATGTTTTTTCTTATCATAATATGTCATTCAAATTTTAGAAAAGAACATATCTATAGTCGGCAATGAATGGTATGGAAGAGGAGTGCACATGGAAAGCGTAAGCTAAACAAAAATACATAACTTTAATGTGTGTGTGTGTGTGTGTGTTGCATTTCTCTCTTATATATGTGTTAAGTTTGTCAAAATAGTTCTGAGTTAGCTCTGAATTAGTCATGCATGCTTTGACCAAATTGATGTCAATTAATATTGCATTGCCGCAGCACTACATGCACACCAAATACACTGTTACTGGCAAACATTTGCATTGTGCCCTTCCTATACGCAGAGTGCATGGTTCAAAGGATAGAGATGGACCTAGCTATATAGGGATGAATAGGGACAACTATAAATTTTTCCTTCACTTATTAGTAAGTTTAGGCCTTGCAGAATATAAAGTGTGTGCCTAACAATGCTAAGGTGAGATATATAACCAGTGTGATTCTTGAAAGGTCATGTGACCAAAGTAAAACATAAGTAAATGAGCTAGGGTTATGAAGAACCGAAGAACATGGAGACAAAGATGTATTACAATGTTCACTCCTTGGAGGGGAGCTAATCAGCATTGGAGAGGTGGAAGTGCCACAAAGAAACTCCAACACCACAAAGGCTTGCCTTCTTCTCCTTGAGATATCGCCACAAATGTGACTCCCAACCATTGGCGGTAGACCTTAAGGTGGCATCAAAACTTTCACAAACTTTGGGTTAATCACAAGTTGATTCATCACCAAGAACTCTTACCATCTAGGAATCTCCAACCTCCAATTTTAATAAGAACGAAGGGGAAATCTCGGAACTTGCTCAAATCACGAGTCTGATTGGTTCAAAGATAGAGGAGTAGATCTATGCTTCAGTAGAATCCTCTCATAGAGCTCTTGAAAATCTCTCAAAAATCAAAGTTTTATGGTTTGGGAAAGTTGAGGGAGCCTCTTCTCACATCTATTCAAGTGTATATGAAGTGGTTAACCCACTCATGAAGGGTGAGCGAGTATATATATAGTGTAGAGCAAACTAACATTTTTCCCAGACAGTCCGGCCAAAGTTTTCTCCGACAATCTAAATGCTATTCTTTGTACATAACCATTGGCAGAGCCAGTAGAAGTTAGTAGGAACCGGACCAGGGTCTGGACAGTCCAGCCCGTAGACTCAGGCACCTAGCTGACGTGCACCTGATCAGACACCCACTCGGGATGTCTGAACCAACACGTGAAAGGCCGAGAGCACCCAGACAGCCCAACCCTTGCCTGGTTGGCCCCCTCTCTAGCTCTAGAACACCTAAAGGTCGAGCCTGCCCGGACATTGCCCACACAGTCTGACCACTGTCCGGCTCATGATTCACCCAGAGAATAGATCACTACAGGAATCAGCTTCTTTACATCAGAAAGCGGACGGCAAAGGTCTTTGCCGTCTGCCGCAGACGGCAAACTTGTCCGGCAAAGGACGTTACAGTAAAGAGCTATTTTGCCGTCAGCAAACACAAAGCGGACGACAAAGACTTTCGCCGTCGGTCTTCCTAACCAAGCCGACGGCAAAGGAAAAGCCTCTTTGCCGTCTGCCAAACAAGGCCTTTGCCATGTGCCTGGTACATTCACAGACGGCAAAGAATTTTGCTAAACATTAAAAAAACATTCATCTAGCGGCGTATCTGACGTCCGGCGAGCGGCGTGTCCGGCCAGCAGAGTCTCCAACGTCCTTTAAGCAGCGTGTCTGGCGTTCTTTGAGCAGTGTGGCCTGAGTAGTAGTGGACGCCGGCGGCCATGGCCGGAATAGAAGCAGAGGACGACGGCCATGGCCGGAGCAGCAGCAGCCGACAGCAGCCATGGCCAGGTGCGTAGAGGAGGAGGCCGGGGAGGCTCGCCCGCGGCGAGGTCCGACAAGGGGTGTAGAAGAGGAGGTCGAGGAGGCTAGCCCGCGGCCGGATCCGGCGATGGGCGGCCACGGCGGAGCAGGCGAGGGGCGGAGAGGCGGCATCCGACGAGGAGCGGAGACGGAGCCACTGGGGACGTTGGGCGCGGCTGCTGCGCTTCTGCGCTTCGGGCAGAGAGGAGAGAAAGAGATCGATGGGATGGGGACGTGCACGTGGGCGACAGAGTGGTGGGGTCGGGCATGGGAGAGAGAGTGGTGGGGTCAGGCGTGGGAGAGAGAGGATGGTCGGTGTGGGAGATCGCGATGTGTGGAATGTATCATGCCATGTCATCAATCCGTGGAAACGATGCGCGTATTGTGTTTTTTCTTTGCCATTTATAAAAAACAAACGACAAAGAGCTCTTTGCCGTCCGCCTGCATTTGCCGTCTGCTTTTGGTCTATTTGCCGTCAGCTAGCGAACGGTAAAGAATTGGCTAATGGCAACTAAGATCTTTGCCGTCAACCAGTTTTTTGCCGTCTATTTTTTGTAAGCAGACGGTAAATACCTTCTTTAACGTCCGCTAGCAGACGGCGAATAACTGACTGATGATAAATTCTCTGTTTTCAGTAGTGAGATGTAACGCCCGATATACGGTCCTGGCACCAAGAGAGACTATGCAATCTCACTCAACGATAGAAGCGCATTTCGAGGTCGCCCCAACATGTGACTTTAACATCACAGGTGGGTCATGTGCCGGTAACAAGGTGAACATCATAACAAATATAACTACTCATGGAAAGATCAGATGTCGTACGAGAATATAGTACGACGTACAAGTGCCATACATAATTATATCACCAAGCAGAGGCCACATGACCCAACATTACATCACATGCATCATCCAATAAGGCATAATCCGAGTACAGATAAGAATAAAATTGCCTAAAGAGGCCCAAATAAATAAGCAACACTATGGGATCGAAGGTATGTCTAGGGGATAATGTGACGCCCGGATAATTAAGCTACAGTAACCCTCTACTAATAATGCCACGTTACCTCGGTTATTGTTGTTAATCTCACGTTAGTTCGAAACCGATTCTAATTCAAATCCAAAATCAAGCAAACAATAAAAGTTTTCAAATATTAAAATTAAATTGTTCGGAGTGAACCAAATATTGCATAGATAATTATGGTGGAGAAACCACACCTTTATAAAATGTTTAAATAATATGAGATGAATAAAACAGCAGCAAAATAATTATTTAAAAAACCTTTTGTAATTAATAAAATGTCAAACTAATTTATTGAGGAC
Source organism: Triticum aestivum (assembly GCF_018294505.1). NCBI lineage: Eukaryota > Viridiplantae > Streptophyta > Magnoliopsida > Poales > Poaceae > Triticum > Triticum aestivum. The sequence continues at coordinate 40,637,766 of NC_057802.1, forward strand.
TGGACTTTTGAGTATGGACTAATTTGAAATACTAATTTATAAACAAAGTATATATTTTACTAAAACTAAAATAATAGGATGCAAAACTATAACAGAAAAGGAAAATAAATAAAAGGGTAAAAGATTAAAAAAGAAAAAGAAAAAGCAAAGAGAGAGAGAGAGCAACCCCCTTCCCTGGACCGAACCCACCTGGGCCGGCCCACCTAACCCACCCGAGCCAGCCCAGTGCCCCCTCGCAGCGGTCCCTCTCCCCCCCGCCCTGTTCCTCGGTCTCAGACCGCAACAGGGGCGTCGCCGCCGAACCACCTCCCCGGCCACGCTGCTATAGGCGCCGCGGGGAGGATAAGGACGCCAGCGACGGGCCCCCCTGCCTCCTCCGAGAGTCTTTTTCCCCCTTCCCCACGAGCTGCTGCTTGCCCTCTCCGCCTCTCTCATTCCCCACCTCACCTGAAGCGCTCGCCGCCGCCGCCGCTCGATTCCGTGGCCACCGTGCCTCCCGCGCCTCGATCTGGAGCTCACCGTCTTCCTCGTCATCGTCTACGTCGCCTACGCCATCGGGACCGAGCCGAGCGCCTCTACTCCGACCGGAACGAGCTCGTCTTCAACCTTCGGATCGCCGGCGTTCGTCGCCGATTCCGGCTACCTCGCGCCCTCCCCGAGCTCACTGCCACTCCCTACGGCTCCGCTGTGAGCTCCCGCTTCTCCTCCCCCTCTCCGTTAGCTCGCCCACGTTCCGTAGCCGCCGTTGCCATCGCCGCCCGAAGCCCACTCCGCAACGGAGCTCGTCACCGTCGTCCTCGCCGATGTCGTGCTCACCCGAGCTCGCCACCGTGCTCTAGGCCTCGCCAGGACCCCGTAGAGCCTCCCCAGTAGTCCTGCCGTGCCCTCTAGCCGCAGTTCACGCGAGGGCCGAAGTCCGGCGTCCGCCTCGCCGCTCGCCGTCGACGTTCCCGACCACCGCAGCCTCTGCCACCACCCCAGATCGCCTCGCCGTCGTCTTCTCGTTCGAACGAGTCCAGCCGCGTCCGATTTGAGCCACCGTAGCGCAAATCCGACGGCCTCCCGTGCGCGCCGCCTGCGTTTTGGTCGCCGGCGTTGCTCCGGCCGCCGTGCTGACCTGGCGCCAACGTGGCCCTATGGGGGCCACCCCAGTGAGGCTGCCAGGGGGCCCCGGCGCCCCAGTTGACCGCGTTGACTCTGGTCAACGCAGTTACTGTTCACTGACAGGTGGGCCCCGTCTGTTAATTAGGCTAATTAAACATTTTTATAAATAAAATCAACTTATTAGATTAAGCACTCACTGACATATGGGGCCCACCCCTCTAATTAGACTGTTAGTTTAGTTTAAATTACTGTTAGACTAACAGAGGCTGACATGTGGGTCCCACTGGACCCACCTGTCTGGTTTGACTGGTCAGCCGACCTGTTGACCTGCTGACGTCAGCGTTACCTCATGCTGACGTCATAATTCATTTTTGCTAAATTCAAATAATTCCAGAAATTCAAATAATCTTTGAAAATTCATATCTTTTAAACCGTAACTCGGATGAAAATGTTTTCTACATGAAAGTTGCTCAGAACGACAAGACGAATCCGGATACGCAGTCCGTTCGTCCACCCCACCTCCCTAACCTATCGAACTCGCAACTTTCCCCCTCCGGTCCGTCTGTCCGAAACGCGAAACAGCGGGAATACTTTCCCGGATGTTCCCCCCCTTCACCGGTACCACCTACTGTCGCGTTAGGACACACCTAGCACTGCTCATTGTCATGTAACGCATCGTCATGTTTATGTTTGCATTGTATTTACTGTTTCTTCCCCCTCTTCTCTCCGGTAGACTACGAGACCGACACTGCTGCTGCCCAGTTCGACTACGGAGTTGACGACCCCTCCTACTTGCCAGAGCAACCAGGCAAGCCCCCCCCCTTGATCACCAGATATCGCCTATTCTTCTCTATACTGCTTGCATTAGAGTAGTGTAGCATGTTACTGCTTTCCGATATCCTATCCTGATGCATAGCCTATCCTTGCTACTACTGTTGTTACCTTTACCTGCAATCCTACATGCTTAGTATAGGATGCTAGTTTTCCATCAGTGGCCCTACATTCTTGTCCGTCTGCTGTGCTATACTATCGGGCCGTGATCACCTGGGCGGTGATCACGGGTATATACTATATACATTATATACATGACACATGTGGTGACTAAAGTCGGGTCGGCTCGAGGAGTACCCGCAAGTGGTTCTGATGAGGGGGCTGAAAGGACAGGTGGTTCCATCCCGGTAGAGGTGGGCCTGGGTTCCTGACGGCCCCCGACTGTTGCCTTGAGGCGAAGCGACAGGGCAGGTTGAGACCACCTAGGAGAGAGGTGGGCCTGGCCCTGGTCGGCATTCGCAGATACTTAACACGCTTAACGAGATCTTGGTATTTGATCTGAGTCTGGCCATTTGGTCTATACGCACTAACCATCTACGCGGGAGTAGTTATGGGTATCCCGACGTCGTGGTATCAGCCGAAGCTCTTTTGACGTCAGCGACTGAGTGGCGCGCGCCGCATTGGACCGTAAGATCGCGCTTGTATTAAGGGGGCTAGGTCTGCTTCCGGCCGCGTACGCAACGTGCAGGTGTGCATAGGGCGATGGGCCCAGACCGCTGCGCGCATAGGGTTAGACCGGCATGCTGACCTCTCTGTTGAGCCTAGGTGGGGCTGCGATGTGTTGATCTTACGAGGCCGGGCATGACCCAGAAAAGTGTGTCCGGCCAAATGGGATCGAGCGTGTTGGGTTATGTGGTGCACCCCTGCAGGGAAGTTTATCTATTCGAATAGCCGTGTCCCTCGGTAAAAGGACGACCCGGAGTTGTACCTTGACCTTATGACAACTAGAACTGGATACTGAATAAAATACACCCTTCCAAGTGCCAGATACAACCCGGTGATCGCTCTCTAACAGGGCGACGAGGACGGGATCGGCAGGTAGGATTATGCTATGCGATGCTACTTGGAGGACTTCAATCTACTCTCTTCTACATGCTGCAAGATGGAGATGGCCATAAGCGTAGTCTTCGACAGGACTAGCTATCCCCCTTTTATTCTGGCATTCTGCAGTTCAGTCCACTGATATGCCCCTTTACACATATACCCATGCATATGTAGTGTAGCTCCTTGCTTGCAAGTACTTTGGATGAGTACTCACGGTTGCCTCTCTCCCTCTTTTCCCCCTTTCCTTTCTATCTGGTTGTCGCAACCAGATGTTGGAGTCCAGGAACCAGACGCCACCGTCGATGACGACACCTACGACACTGGAGGTGCCTACTACTACGTGCAGCCCGCTGACGACGACCAGGAGTAGTTAGGAGGATCCCAGGCAGGAGGCCTGCGCCTCGTTCGATCTGTATCCCAGTTTGTGCTAGCCTTCTTAAGGCAAACTTGTTTAACTTATGTCTGTACTCAGATATTGTTGCTTCCGCTGACTCGTCTGTGATCGAGCACTTGTATTCGAGCCCTCGAGGCCCCTGGCTTGTATTATGATGCTTGTATGACTTATTTATGTTGTAGAGTTGTGTTGTGATATCTTCCCGTGAGTCCCTGATCTTGATCGTACACATTTGCGTGCATGATTAGTGTACGGTCAAATCGGGGGCGTCACAGATAATTAGACTACTTGCAAAATAAAAACTTAACATTTTTCCAATTTTAGTTATAGGCAAGTTTTAGAAATTCTACCAAGTCAAGAACACCCTACACATGCAAGTCTAAGAGTTGAGTAGCGGAAAGTAAAGACTTTGCATATGACGTAAAGGAGGGATCAGAGAAATCGAACGCAATGAAGACATGGTGATTTTTGGCATGGTTTTGATAGGTGGTGCTATTGTACATCCACGTTGATGGAGACTTCAACCAACGAAGGGTAACGGCTGCGCGAGTCCATGGAGGGCTCCACCCATGAAGGGTCCACAAAGAAGCAACCTTGTCTATTCCATCATGGCTTGCGACCACGAAGGACTACCCTCACATAGATATCTTCACGAAGTAGGCGATCTCCTTGCCCTTACAAACTCCTTGGTTCAACTCTAGAAGATCTTGGAGGCTCCCAAGTGACACCTAACCAATCTAGGAGACACCACACTCCAAAAGGTAATAGATGTGTAGTTCATGACGAACTCCTTGCTCTTGTGCTTCAAATGATAGTCTCCCCAACACTTAATCACTCTCTCACAGATTTTGCTTGGGTGGGAGAAGCATTTGAGTGGAAAGCAATTTGGGGAAGGCAAGAAATCAAGGTTCAAATGATTGGAATGAAGTGGCTTGATCTCAACACATGAGTAGGTAGTTCTCTCTCGGAAAATGAGTAGTCAAAGTAGTGTTTCGTTATGATGGCTCTCTCATAGAGTAAGTGGGGGTGGAGGGGTATATATAGGTTTCACCCAAAAATCCAACTGTTACAAGCTTTTAACCCAACTCGGTGACACCGGACCAAAATGCCACTGACGAGCGACTAGTGTAAAAGATTCGAACGTTGGAGGTTTCAGTGAGACGGATTAGTACATCTCGGAGTGATCGAAGCTACTTCATCAAAGAAACTTGGTCACGCCATCTTAGTGAGACCGAGATCCATATTGGTAGGACCGAAATGCATGGGTTTGTCTCTGGCAGTGTGTGTGATCAACTCGGTGAGTCCGGGATAAAAAGTTTCGGTGGGACCGAGATGACACTTTAGGGTTTTGGACAGATGTGATGTGGTGAAAGTGGTTGAGGGTTTTGGAGCTACATCTCTAATCACTTGAGCAACAAACTCATCAACAGTACATCATCCCCTTTTAATAGTATTGGCTTTCCTAAATGACTCAATCTGATCTTGGATCATGAAAGTGTTATAACGACTAGAGGGGGGTGAATAGGCGATTTTTATGAATTCTTCACTAAGGAATTTTAGGGTGAGGAAATTCCTAAGCGAATAACTACTTGCAGCGGAATAAGTACTCAGATGTAAACATAACAGAACATAAGCATAGTTATCATGATGAATTGAAGACAAGCACAGAGTACAGAAAGCGTAAACACAGGATAAAACAAGATGAAGACAAACAGACTGAAGAAATTGAGCTGAGGAAATTGAGAAAGTCTTCAGTTCAAAGTCTTCAAACAGATATGAATAAGCACACAACAACTGTATAGAGGAAATGAAAGAGATGACGAAATAGAACCAGTAGGCTTGGTGAAGACAATGATTTGGTAGACCAGTTCCAACTGCTGTGACAGTTGTACGTCTAGTTGGAGCGGCTAGGTATTTAAACCTGAGGACACACAGTCCTCACCGTATTCTCCTTGAGCTAAGGTCACACAGACCTCGCCCAATCACTCGTGGTAAGTCTTCAGGTGACTTCCAAACCTTCACAAACTCGGTCACTCGGCGATCCACAATTTCCTCTTGGATGCTCTAGACCATGACGCCTAACTGTCTGGAAGATGCACAGTCTTCAAAGGTAACAAGCATCGGATCCACGCAGGATCAATCTCTTCAGTGATGCTCAATCACTTTGGGTTTGTAGGTGTTTGGGTTTGGGTTTTCCTCACTTGATGATTTTCGCTCAAAGTCCTCGGAGGATGGGATGCTCTCAAATGACAAGTGCCAGTTTCTCTCGGAGCAGCCAACCAGCTAGTGGTTGTAGGGGGCGGCTATTTATAGCCTAGGGAGCAGCCCGACATGATAAGACATAAATGCCCTTCAATGATATGACCGTTAGGTGGGTAGCTATTTTGGGACAGCTGGTGCGCAGCACAGCAATGGTCGGAAATTTGAGGATCAATTACCTCAGGGCTATCATGTTCCTCACTTGTAGGCAATCCGCACTAGCGAATTCCTAACTCCTCAATCAGAACAAATTCCTCAGCGACCAGAAGAACTTCGTCTCTGTCACTGAAGAAATTGACTGAGCTGTATGAGATTTCCAATGGCTTCACTCGAAGGGATTGGTAGGTGTAGGATTTTGAGTTGAGCATCACATGGAAAATTTTCCTTAGTATTTCCTCGACCCCCTTTAACAGTACGGTGTTTCCTATGACTCAAGAAAGAGAAAATGAAACTACGAAAACAAAAATCTTCAAGCTTCATGTTCCTCGAATGAATGCCAAGTCTTCAAGGTCACACTAATTTCTTCACTTTCAAAGTCTTCAAAAAGTCTTCATAAATCCAAAGTCTTCAGTCGAAGAACTTCATTTTTAGGGGTCGACTTTCTCTGTAAATATCAAACTCCTCATATACTTATAGACCTGTGTACACTCATAAACACATTAGTCCCTTAACCTATAAGTCTTCAATACACCAAAATCACTAAGGGGCACTAGATGCATTTACAATCTCCCCCTTTTTGGTGATTGATGACAATATAGGTTAAGTTTCCAACGGGGATAAACATATGAAGTGTAATTACTGATATTGAGGAATTTGATTGCAAGATATAGAAGAACTCCCCCTGAAGATGTGCATAGTGAGGAATTTGCTTTTGAAGCAATGCACACTTGAAGAGTAGAATCATGGAGATCTCCCCCTATATCTTGTAATTCATACACGCATTTGACATAAAATATGAAGAATTTGAAATGCATGATGAAATATGGTGACTGATGTAATTCAGCATGCGTGCATTAACATATATGAGGAATAAGCATGCAAAAGAACACATCAAAAGTATCAGACCACCATAGAGTTTAAGTTTACAACTCGATCGAATAAAGTCTCAGAAGAACGAGAGTTGTAACTTAGCAAAAAAACGCCCATATAGATAGACCCGCTTGAAGACTAACTCAAATTCTCCCCCTTTGTCATCGAATGACCAAAAGGGATGAAAATGAGGACTAACACCCCTGAAGAATATCAAGTTGATGGAGGAGCGCCAGCGTTGTTTGGGTCGGTTGTTGTTGTAGGGCCTACCACAGTGTCGTCCAAGTCTTCATGTTCATCGGTTTCGCGTGATGAAGAATATGAGCTGGCCACTAAGGAAGGAACCTTGACCTTCTTGAATCTCTTCGGTGGAGGAGCAGACCAGTCAAAATCTTCCTTGAGACCCATTTGCTTAAGATCTTCTTCACCATACAGATGTGACAGAATAGCCCAGGTGCGACCGAAGACTTCATGGAGGTAGAAATGGTTTTTCTTCACTGCATTATGTGTAGCAGTCATGTTGTGAAGAATAGAACCAAACTGACGCTTAACCCATTTGTGGTTTCGATCCACCTTCTTGTGAAGACTAAGAAGCAGCTCACGGTCAGTCATCACTCTTGGAGCTGTGGCTGGAGGATTTGGCTTGGATGCATTTGCAGCAGAGTCATGAGTGGCAGAGTCATCATTGGTGGAATAAGATGCAGCTTTGCAAAACTAACCATCCAATGGACGAATGCCTTCATCAATAACAGCAGCGGCCTTGCCCTTTTCATCAGCTGAGGAAAACGTCCGCTTAAGGACTTCAATTGGGGGCAAGTAGCTGAGGTGATTCTGAAAATCAGCCTTGTAGTTGAGTGAATACCTTATTCTAAGGAATCTCATAATCCAAGGTGCGTAAGGCTTCAACTCAAACGGAGAGAGTGCAACATTTGCCTGAGTCCTCATGAAGAAATCATGATAATTGACAGGAATGCCATGTATGATGTTGAATAGCACATTCTTCATGATGCCAACAATTTCCTCATCAGACGAGTCGTGGCCTTTGATTGGACTCATAGTCTTCGTCAGAATGCGATAGACTGTTCTTGGTACGTACAACAATTCCTTCATGAGGAATTTGGTCCTTGGGGCTTGACCGGGCTTCAGAGGCTTCATAAGCACTTGCATGTAATGAGCAGTGAGTTCATGCTCCTGTTGCAGACAGCGAGCTCCTTCAAGGGGTGGACTGATGGGCAGGGCGTGAAGTAATTCAGAGGCCGGTGCCTTATAATGAGTGTTTTCGGTCATCCAGTCCAACACCCAAGAGTTCATATCATCAGCATCGCCTGTGATGTGCAGGGTTGCATAGAATTGAAGAATGAGCTCTTCATTCCAATCACAAATATCCGAGCAAAAGTTAGCAATCCTGCATCATGAAGCACACTGAGGACTGGGGTAAATCAAGGCATTGATTCCATGTCGACGTGAGGAATATGCTCGTGGTCGAAGACTTTGTCCTTGTTGAAGAGCAGTGAAGAATAAAACTTTGCTTGGCTGGCAGTCCAGAACCGCTTCCTTCTAAGACGAGCAGTGTCATATGGGTTGAAGTCAGTGAAGAAAACATGCTCGCCGAAGAAGTCATCAGCCTTGAATTTCTGCTTCTTCGAGAAGGGATCCTTTGGCTTGGGCTGAGGAGTATCAGTCAATTGCATCACCACCTCAGGAATTGCAATCTCAGGCTCCACAGGCTGAGGAATTTCAGGTTCTTCTTCAGTGACAGCCTAGGTCTTCAATTCTTCATTAACATTTTCTTCAGCACTAGTGGCTGGAATCTCTTCATGGACAGATGGGGTTGCACGAGGTTCTTCAGATCCCATTTGTACTTCAGTATTGACAGGGGACTGAGGAATTTGTTGCAGTGGTGTGAACAGAGGAGAGTTGGGGTGCTGACTTTCCCAAAAGTCATCATTCAGCACTGGTGTTGTACATCCAATGTCCACATCTTCATCTTCACTCTTTTCTTCAACGCCGGCCTCTTCAGCAACGAAAACTGAGGCATGGGCGATGAGACTATTGGGGTTGAAGGGATTGCATCCGCTTCAATTTCTTCATCCAACTGCTTTGAAGAAGCAGCAGAAGGAATGTCTTCATCTGATTCACTTGGAATCATATATTCTTCATCAAAAGGAACAAGGTCCTTTGATGGCATGGTTGAGACTGGAATAGCATCAATTGGATTCGCAAAAGAGTTGGTCAATGGCTTCATCTTCTTCGGAGCTGAAGAATCTGATGAAGTTGATGCTTTTATTTTCTTCACCGCTGCACGCTCTGCAGCCTTGGTCTTCTTCACATCTGATGCAGATGGAAGGATCGGAGTTGGTGTAGGTGCAGGAGGAGCAGAGGAGTTTGGTTCAATTACTTCAGACATAACTGATGCAGTTGCCCTGACTTCTTCACTTTGTTCAGGCGCAACACTAGTGGTTGCCCTGGCAATTTCTTCAGCGGCTGGAATGCAATCATCAGCCCTGGTACTCTGAGTTTCTTCAGCAGCCTGATTGTCATCAGCAGTGCTGGCATTTTCTCCAGTCAGCTGAGCAGAAGCCTCAGCCTGAGGATTTTGTTGTTGCGATGGGGCTGCAACATTTGAAGTGAACTTCTTAGTTAGATTCACAAACCTGACTTTGGCTCCAAGCCAGTCAGCGCGGTATACGTCAAATTCATCACTGAGCTTCTTAATCTCAGACTGAATAGTGACAAGTTCTTTAGTTGTCATAGAGACAACATTTTTCTTCAGGAAGCGCTCCTTCCTGTACTGCGCTTTCTTGATCTGCCTGGCCTTTTCAAACTTCCATTTTTCTTCCTGAATAAAAGCAGTCAGCATATGACTTTGGCCAGGAGTCAGCTTGAAATCAGGCATAGGAGTGTTGCGGTCCTTGTGCCAGAGATCAGTGTAATCAATGATCAACTTTGGATCCAAAAGCAGAGGCACCACTACAAAAAAATACACTTCCGTGATGATACGTGTTTGTCACAGTAGGTCACGTTTTCTGTTATGCATGTACATCCATGACAAATTTATGACAGAATCAAGATAGTCATACCTGTGTTGTCGTAGAAGTGTTCCATGACATTACCAAAATTATCATCACGGAAGTGTCCACTTCCATGACGATAAATCGCGCGTCATAGAAGTGCTTTCGTCAAGGGTGACCGACACGTGGCATCCACCGTAACGGAACGCCGTTAAGCTATCGGGTCCGGTTTTGGATCCGATAACCTGTTAACAGCCCCGACCAATGGGGATTTTCCACGTGTAAAATCATCATTGGCTGGAGGAAACACGTGTCAGCTCACCGTTGGGACAGACGTCATCCACTCATTGGACCCAAAGCGCCTATGATACGTCGACACGTGGCACGGCCCAACAGAGGCCCATTCCTGTGAAAAGGCCGGCCCGTTTGACTTGGTCAAAAGGTGGCGGGCCGGCCCACGGCAAGCCTGTTAACGGCCTGTTCGCATATAGCCCATTTACAGCCCGCTAACCCAGGGCCCGTTTACGGCCTATCCGAATTAGGCCAGTAGCGTCATCTGGGCCGTCCAATATAATTCCAGCCCGTTTTAACTTCCGGCCCATGTATGGCCCATGACGTCTTTTGGCCCATATGAGGCCCTTAGTAACCCTCGGCCCATTAACGGCCCGTGGTAAAACTGGCCCGTAATGAACAGTGTATCACTTTATACCCATTAACGGCCCATTATTCCGTTGGGCCGTTTCCAGCCCATGTTATCTTTCGGCCTTCTTAGGGCCCTTTATTCTTGGGCTCATTTCCAGCATTCGTTTACTTTCGGCCCGTTACTGTCATTTTCTGCTTGTGGGCCAAATACAGCCCGTGGTTACAGTCGGCCCGTTTGTGGCCCGTTAATACGTTGGGCCGTTTTCATAGCGTCATCAAATACGGCCTATTAACGACGGCCCGTTATGGTCGGCCCATGAACGGACGATTTCAACTCTAGCCCATTTACGGCCATAATGTGGTCTGTTATTGGCCCATGTTTGGCCAACCGATCATACGACCTGTAGAAGGCCCATTGATGATACGGCCCGTAGAAGGCCCATTGTGTCTACCCCCATAGAAGGCCCATTGTGTCTACGCCCCGTAGAAGGCCCATTGTTTCTACGACCCTTAGAAGGCCCATTGTTTCTACGGCCCGTAGGAGGCCCATGTTAACTACAGTAAATATGTAGCCCATTGTTAATGTGGCCTAGTTTTAAAAAATAGGTTATTCCGGCCACTAGCAAACCGCGGAAAAAGAACTGCACTGACTACAAGAAAACAAATAAACAAGACAACGGAAATAAATAAGCAAGTAACTTACGCTAGGCTATCACGGCTGTTACACATATTACATCGACTGGGCATCAAAGTTCGCCACAAATGCAAATATAGGGAACAAAGCAGCATATAAACGTCGCAGCAAAACAAGTCCAGAACTGAAACCACTTCAAAAGAGCTCAAGAAACAATATCCTGGGTACCCATAATGCTGGCAAGATGCTTAGCAAGCTTATTAACTTTCTCTTGTTTGGCGCTTAAATCCTCCAGCACTTGCTGTTGCACCAGAAAGTATGCATCTGAATTCTGCAGGGACTTCCTCAGTCCTTCGGCCTCCTGTCGCATAACATCGGATCAATGTCTTTCAACTTGAAGTTGAGACTCAAGAAGCCGAACTGATTCAGGCAGCGAGTACGAAGAGCTGGTGCCAGCAGTAGTAGCCAGTAACTCGAACACTACATCAAGACAGGACTTTGGGGTTGTCTCAGTGTCTTCAATATAGTTTTTATCAGCTTTCTTGGAGAACAACAGGGATGTCTCACTATCTTGAACCTGATCTGCATTACTTCCTTTACCATTGCATAACGGGGTACTCTTCTCCAATATTTTATCCGCGTTCTAAAGGAGAAACAAACAAACACATCACAGGTTTACAATGTAGTATATGAAACTCATTTTGGTAAACCAGTTCAGTAGTAAGGTGGACAGGATAACAGCATGAAACAAACATATATCTATGTAGTATGGTCACTGTATGGTCTATATCATTCTAGTTTATGTTGCCAAATCAAGATAGATACAGTTCGAATCATATCTATTTAAGACAAAGCAGCATAGACAGAATATAAGTGTGGGAAACTACACAGCAATAACAACACTTGTAATGTGCATGGCATGAGAACATAACTGTTTATTCAATTGAAACTGAAATCAACATAGAGCAAGTTACAACAGCAAACACGTTAAAGAAACAGGTTTAAAACATACCTGTTGCGCCATTGGAGTTTCAATTGCATCCTTCAAATTTGAAATTAGTTGGTATGAGTAAATACAGTGATGCAAGAGCAAAGTAGTATGAACCATAGCTACGGAACCTGACCTGAGAACAATTCTTCTTCTGCTTTAAGCGTTGACTTGGGGTTCGGAGTGGTGGTCCTCGTGCTTTGGGCACTGCAGTTGCCTTACTAACTGCTCGTGTTTGGGTGCTCTGTGGTGGAGACGGTGCTGTGTCAACGGGAACTGGGTTACTATCTGCTGGGGTTGGGGTTAGAAGGGGTGTAGCTGGTTCTCTGTCCAACTGGGTAGGGGTACAATCTGCGTGAGTCTGGGTTATGTGTGGTGGGGCTGGTTCTTGGGCAAGTACAACCGTGGTTCTATCTCCATCGACAGGTAGCACGATCTTTTCTGAAGACCGTGTTTTTACTCCCACAGATACTGCCATCACCCCCTCCAATTGAAATGGCTGATAAACAAGAAAAGTAATTGAATGTACAGACATTGTAAGATAGACAGGTGCAATGGATAGTAGGGAAGAAAACAGGGCATGAAATAATTCACATTTATGTTGTCTAACCAAACAGAATAGCAGGACATAATTTCAAATATATGATGGCTAATTAAACAGGATAGCATGACACAATTTCACATGTATGATGGCTAACTAAACAGGATAGAATGACATACTTCAAAATATGATGACTATGTAAACAGGATGACATGATATAACTATACGATGTGTCTATTAAAGTGGTTGGCATGCCATAAATCACAAACATGCCGTCGATGGAAACATGATGGCATGATATAATTCACGGATAGAATGACATAATTCAAAATATGATGACTATGTGAACAGGATGAGATGATATAACTATATTATGTCTTTAGAAAATGGGTTGGCATGCCATAATTCAGATACATGCTGTCTATGTAAACATCATGGCATGATATAATTCAAATATATGATTTATATACTAAGGAAGTGAGCAGAGGGCAATCGCATATATGATGTGTCAACTAAGGAGATGGCATTCAATATCGTGTATATGATGTAAAAACTAAGCATTGCAATACAACATATGCATGATATGAGTAATATAACCCTGCCAAGTTTGAGCATACACCTCAGGGGGATAATAGGACTGGTCATCTGCCTCTGAATCCTCCTCTGAAGAGCTATCTGTAACCAGCAACATATCTGCTTCACCAGGTAGCATTGTCTGCTCTGAAGACCTTGTTTTCACTCCAGATTTCTCCATCACCAATTCAAATGGCTGATGCACAGGAAGAGCAGTTGAATATACAAACATTGTCGACAAAAGCAATGAGAAATACAAAAAAAGGACGGCATGATATAATTCACATATATGACGCTTGGCTAAACAGCATGGCATTGCATAATTCACATATATAATGCCTTGCAACAAGATAGCATTGCATAATTCACATATATAATGTCTTGCAAAAAGATGGCATTGCATAATTCACATATATGGTAATTAGACACTAAACAGGTGGCATTCACACAAATCATGTCTAAACTAAGCAAATGACATAGCAATGCAAGATACCATACGCACGATATGAGCAACATAACCCTGCCAAGTTAGAGCATGCACCTCGGGGGGGGGGATAGGACTGGTCATCTGTCTCTGAATCCTCCTCTGAGGAGCTATCCGTAACCAGCGAGATATGCGCTTCGTCAGATAGCATAGTCTGCTCTGAAGACCTTGTTTTCACTCCAGAATTTTCCATCACCGTGTCAAATGGCTGATGCACACGAAGAGTAGTTGAATGTACTAACATTGTTGACAAATGTAATACGTAACGAAAAAAAGGATGGCCTGATATAATTCACATATAAGATGACTGGCTAAGCAGGATGGCATTGCAAAATTCACATATATGATGCCTGGCTAAACAAGATGGCATTGCATAATTCACATAAACGATGAATAAACTAAACAGATGGCATTCACACAAAGCATGTCTAAACTAAGCAGTTGACATATTTGATGTATAAAGTAAGCAATGCAAGGCACCATATGCATGATATAACCAACATCAGCATGCCAAGTTAGAGCGAAGACCTCATGGGGTAAATAGGAGTGGTCTTCTGCTTCTGAATCCCCCTCAGAACAGTTATCTTCCTCTTGATTACGATCCGAAATGGGTGGAGGGGGGCTGCCTTTGCGCCCACCATGGAGCGACGTCTGCATGAAATTTTATTGCCACGCAAGGCTCGTCTCTTTTGCTCTACATGTTCAGTTCCATTGTGTACAATAACTGACATGCATAGGAATAAAACATAGTGAGATTATGTAAGGAGTGCATGCACAAATCCAGAGTGATGGTAGCAAACTGTGGATAGACCCAAAACCAATGATAGCAGGCAGATAATAGCTTTAGTTAAAAAATACAGATAATGGCTCCTTTAATGTTTGTTTGCACCCAACATGAAACTCATAGTAGACACCCGAGATTAACCAGATAGTAGACAGATAGTACTGATTGCTGCCCCAATATGTACCCCACAACCATTTAAAAACTCAAGTTTCAGCATAAGTTTGGACCTGAGTCGGAGTCTAATAGGTGAACACGACGATAAAGTAGCATGTCATCATATTAAGCGATGCATAACGTAAGCAGACACGGAAGAGTGCGACCTCTCTTGCGGACCCGTGTAGTCCTCAAGGTCATCTGCTCAGTTGATGATGGTAATGCAGTTGTCGTGGCTGCCGGCGGCGGGGAAGAAGATCTGAGGCGGCGAAAGACAGTCTGGAGAGCGGATCCCTGCTGTGGTGAACCCTTCCGTCGTTGGAGCAGCTGAGCTGGGGTGGAACACAGCACCGCAGGAGCAGGACAAACCACACAAGGTTTTCTTTGACACATATCTGTAACAGAAGTAATTGTGTAAGGGCTTGTTTGAATTTGAGGATTCTAACAATGCAGGGATAGGAAATAGACAGGAATAGGATAGGAATGCACGTGCAAAACAGAGAATTTAAAAACACAGGATTTCTGCCAATCTGGGTGTTTGGTTCACAAGAATTGGAAGATCACAGGATGCAAAGAAGCATGGTGAGATTAAGTCAAACCACAAGAAGTGTACAACCTCTTTGGCGAAGCCATGTCGATCTCAGCGTGATTGGGTTGGCCGGTGAGGATGCTCCGGCTGACTTGGCTGTCGGAGGAGGGGAAGAAGATCTTAGGCGTCTGGAGATGGAGCCCGAGGTACTGCTCCGCTGTGATGGAGGGTTTCGTCGTTGGAGCAGCTCCGGTGAGTTGTACGACGCCGAGGCTGAAGCAGGACAAGAGAGACAACGTTAACCTGAGTGGAATTCTAATAGCATCTCCAATAGATGACGTAAAATACATAACCACAAAGTGCTAGATGTATACATCAGCCGCTCATCTCTGAACTTAACTGTCGAAATTGAATTTAACTGTCGAAACTGAACTTAACTGTCGAAACTGAATTTTGCTGTCGAAACTGAATTTTACTGTCGAAACTGAACGCACTAGAGGTGAGGCTACACGTCAGTCGACTGACTTTTTCATCTCTGGTCAGTCGATTTTGCAGCCGTTGGATACGAAATCAAGGGCCTGCAGTTCATCTTCAACCTCCACCCCCTGAGCCGCCAGCCACCACCGGCCAAACAGCCGCCCCCGCCGCCCGCGGCCGGCGGTGCGCCGCCCCGCCCGCCCCGAAAACACTCCCCACCGCCGGTCCGCCGCCGCCCCGGCCATCCCTCTAGGCCCCCCCGTGCCGAGCTTTTTCTCCAGCGATCCCCACGCCACCGCCCCACCACCGCCGGTGACCACCGCCCCCACCCTGAACCCTAAGATAGATAGTGGGGTACTTCTCCGGCGAGCCCCCCTCCCCGCTGCGGCTGGTTCTTCCTTAACTCCGGCGAGCCCCCCCACCCCCTGAAAATCGACTGACCCAAAAGTCGATTCAGTCGACTGAAGTGTAGCTAAATCGGAGCAGCATCGCAAGCAAGAGCAAGAGCGAGAGCAGCAGCGCGAGCAAGAGCAAGAGCAGACCAGGCAGGGGACCGAGAGCAAGAGCAGAGCAGCAGCGCGAGCGAGAGCTAAAGCAGCAGCAGCTCCTACTGATGTGGACGTCGCCGCCGAGGGAGTGACGCCATGGAGGAAGTGGCCGGCGACACCGCGGTGGATGGAGCCGCGCCGTGTCGGCTCAGGACCGAGCGCCGGCGGCACCATGAGATCAAATCAAGAAGAAAATGCGGCGATTAGTGTACAACCTCTTTGGTGGCGCCGATTAGGCCGCAGCTTCATCCGAGGAAACGGTGATGCTGATGCTCTTCCGGTGGTGTAGGTGAAGACGGCGGTGTGGGAATGGAGGTGGCGCGAAAGACGAGGGGAACGTCGGGGCAGCTCCTTGGAGGTGGAGGACGGGGTGGCTGAACCGGCAGGACGACCAGATCGACGACAGATTCTCATCCGGTACGGTGGATGAGGGACGTCGAGGTGTTGCTGTGGACGACGTCGTCGGGGAAGAGGCTCCGGCTGGGTGGCGGACGGAGGAGGGTGTGGGGCTTCGCGGGTTTTCCCGGCCTCGGTGTACGAATGGGTGGGCGGATGGGATGGGAGTGGGGAACCATGGCTTAGGGACGCGCTTGTCCGAAATGTGGGGTAAGTTACGAAAGTACCCCCACCGATTTGAGGCGGTTCTTTCGGTTCAGGGGTATCACGGGCATTTCGCGTGTCGGGATTTCACAGGAGGTGGGAGTTTTCGCGCGCGTTGTAATTTTGGAATAGCAAGGCGCGGGTTGAGATGGAGGGAGTTGTCGGAGCACAACGAGACAAAGATATATCTTAAATATTTCGGGCTAACAAGGCGCGGGTTGAAATTTCCGGACAAGCCTAACGTGTACTGTACCAAATCAATTCGCACTACAAATGTCATTCAAAACTTTGAATTCATGTTATGTTCAATTAAAATATTTCGCTACGTGTATAATGCATGCAACCTAGTACTCAAATGAACGTTTTAGTGCATTCCAAACGTATATACTACCGCTTCAATATGAACTAAATTTGAATTCGTTTCTCTATTTGAATAAGATCTACAATAATGATTGTTGTGAAGTCAAAGCGTTTGAATTCGTTTCTCTGTTTTAATAAGATCTACAATCGTCATTATTGTCAAGTTAAACCATCGTTTGTGTATTATCTTCACAGCACACCACATGATTAGTCTCGAGTTACATATGAACTATGTGTACTATATGAACTCGAACTCGATTTTTTGAATCCACTTTATGTTGATTTCAAATCATAGTACATTTCAAGCTCTAGCTAGATCTTCACAAACTAAACCATGTCTCATATGTATAATGTGTTTATCACATTATGTATGGTGCCCCGCCCCCTACGCCTACAAGTATTTAGATGTGAGTTGCAAACACCACACATTACCACAAATTCAAATAAAATGTGAGAATGTTCGATATATAGTATTGTTTAGATTGTTCGATATTTAGTTGTAAGCTGCAAACGCCACACATTATCACAAATTCAAATAAAATGTGAGATTGTTCGATGTATAGTATGGTTTAGATTGTTCGACATTTAGCTGTGAGTTGCAAACGCCATGCATTATCACATTATGGTATAACATGTGCAAAACCACAACACGCGTATCACCGCTATATTCATGCATGCATATGTTTAAAACACTATGATCTCCTATTCAAATATATGAATCCACTTTCATATCAAATTATGATCTTTGTTAGTCTCTTACACCCACACAATCCTCTAACCTTTGTAGCTACCACTAACTTTCTCTCGTGCATGCACACGCCCTCCTCGCCCTCCCCCTCCCTCAGCATTCTATCCATCGCGCACATTCATTTTTTTCTTCTTTAGGTCGTTCTCCCACAGTCTCCACAACTCCTTTCCGACACACACCGGTCGATAAACCTCTCCAGCGATGTCTGCCTACAACATACACACGCACCTTCAATCTCCTCCTTTATGTGTCCTTGCCTCGTGTCTCTCATATGGTCCCACTCACGTGTAAACTCTCGCCCCTCTTTTCATCGATCTCACAAAAGCACACTCCTCCCCCTATCTAGCTAGTAGCTGGGCCTCTCGCACCACCTCCTAGCTCCATTCTCTCTATCTATCCGTCTCGCCGGGCCTTATTTGCCTCTAACAAATGGACGTACACCGACCGATCTCCCGCTATACGTATAGCTAGCTAGATCCTTATAACTCATTTTTCCCACGCGTCGATCGATCTACCTCATTAGTTATGTCTCTCCCTTCCTCCGACAAACAACAATGGATCTACCGATCTAGTTAGGTTTTCTTACCAAACACATGGTTCCCCTTCATCATCCATGGATGTGTCCCGACAGATCTATCACGCACAGGCACACACAGACACATTCCCACTCTTATTGATAATATTGCAGTTCCACCCTCAGTTTGTCTAGTAGGCCTCTCCCACCATCTTCGAGAAGCAACTCCATCACCCATCCAGCACTCTACCCCTCTCCCTCCCTCTCTCTCTCCTCTCTCTCTCTCTGTCCCATCCTATTTCCCGTCCTTCAGTTATGTATGGATGTCGACCGATCTCCCTCAAGACATAGCTGGGTCTCTCCTTCTCAACACATATACGAGTCGTTTACCTCTACAGTTAGGCCTCTGCCTACCCCTCCCCCCACACCTCGCGCGCGCGCGCGCACACACACACACACACACACACACCGATACATCGAGCGCTCTAGTCATGTCTCCCTGCCACACACAAACTTGACATGTGCCCTCTGACGTTCCAGTAGCTAGGTCAGTCGCCCTATATCTTTGACTTGCACACACACACAATTTCGGTGGCTCTCTTCATCGATCTCGCACCCACCCACTTGATCCTCTCTTCGACTCTATCGATATCTATGACCCCTCCCTCTCTTCTCCTGGATCGCCCGACCCTCTATATATGATATGGATAGGCCTCCATTTCACACACATTGCATGCAAAATTTTGTTTGAGATGTCATCGACACATATTCTCACAAACACATTCACGAAATCAACCTCCCCCCAAAACAAAAAACACTCATGAACGCACAAGCCATTTGTCTAGGTTTGTATATCTCACACACACCCACGTTGGTGGGGGACGTGCACGAAGAGAAGAGGTGCACGCACGGCGCACGTACTCCCGTCTCTTTCCCAACCACACCCGCGCGGGTACACGGTGGAGCTCATTTCTGTACGAAAAGGCAGCCTACGTGGTAACTTGACACGTGTACTGGTTGTCCACTAGATGGAGGGAGGATCGTCTACCACGGGTGAACAAACAAATTGCGACTTGACGCATTATGTTAAAAAAGAGGCAAACCATGTGGGGCCTACCTTAGAGGCAAGGCTCTATACACTGGAGTACTTTTGATGTGTCCCGTCAACTCGCAGAACGAGGAGAAGCTTGCTTAGTACGCCGTCTCCCCTGCCCACGGGCGCGGTGGCTCGCAGGATGAGGTGAAGCTTGCTTACTACGCCTTACGCTCGCTCCCTCGCCCACGCGCGCGGTGTCTCACAGGACGAGGAGAAAATTTTACTAGTACTCCCTCCGTTTACTCCTCGTCCCTACCTTGGTTAGAGAGATTATCATATTGTTTGGAATATATGTCCTTTAGTAGATTTCAATATGAACTACTAGTACATACTCCAAACACTGATGTATATAGACGTATTTTAGAGTGTAGATTCACTCATTTTGCTCCGTATGTAGTCCATATTGAAACGGACGTAATAGTACGCACTCTCCCTTGCCCCTCGACCCTCGCCACGTGGTGGACGTGCAGCAATTCATTCGGTCTCATATAACCAGAACGATATATACTGCAGTACCATTATTGCTCGACTTCCCGAAGAGGCGAAGAGCCAATCGCAAGGTTAATAGTTTGGAGATGCCAAGCGCAAGGTTTATAGGAGAACGAGTAGTAGGTGCCGCGTCATTTATAAATAAAGTTTTATTTTCTTCAGTGGCACGTACGCAATATAAATAGGTTCATATGGAGATAAAAGGAAACCGCTCCACTATATACATAGGCAGGACGAGCCTACACGGTTGCTTGCTGGGGTTGCTCTCTTCAGTTTTCACACTCTCTCGCACAAAACCACTGTGGCCACATCTCTAACATCCCGGCGGATCACGTCCGCCCGGGGAAGGGGTGGATGCTTAGTGTAGATGCGGTCGCCGTCGCCGACGGCGAAAACCCACTGTCGGCACGTCCCGATCAGGGGTCCCCGCCATTCTCTCTCACAAAGCCAACGAGGTTGCCTTCGTCCATTGCTCACTGCTGCGACGTGGGTAGTTGCCTCCTCCCGCCGCCCTCCTCTAGGTTGAGCTACGTCCCGACATCCCTCAGGTACAACTCCCTTTACAGCCGGTTTGCACCACTGCTCTAGCTGCCCACATCACTCCATGTGGATATTTCTCTACTTCTTTGCCCCGCACATACCTCTACTGGCTTCTACGTACTGTATTTTTGATGAGTTTATGTCCCATCAACTAGTCCCAGTAATCTTGTTCTAATCACGCTTCTTCAATTTCTTTGCCACAGGGATGCTCATCTCGATTTTGGTGAAACTGCACAAAATGATCCGATGGTCGAAGGGTTGCAAACTTCATTTCTTAGGATGCGCCGACGTTGCCAGCAAATTAAAGCCTGGTTAGGGTTTACGGTTCAAGGGCTAGGGACTGCATGGATCTTTTTTTCTTTAGCTGTCTCTGCTTCAATGGCTAGGGACTGCATGAGTAGTAGTAGTACTGTACGCCTTACGCCCACTCCCTCGCCCACGCGCGCGGTGGCTCGCAGGACGAGGAGAAAATTTTACTACTCCCTCCGTTTACTCCTCGTCCCTACTACCTTGGTTAGAGAGATTATCATATTGTTTGGAATATATATGTCCTTTAGTAGATTTTAGGGGCTAAACATGGACTAGTAATGAACTAATAGAGACAAGGTGCGATGCGTGGCAGGGGCAACTGTTGGAAACAGTCCCAAAAAGACTCCCTCGGGGTCTTCTTTCTTTAAAAGCAAATTACATGTTTAACGAATTTTATTGTTAATATAATCTCTCTGTTAATATTAATCAATGCCACCGTTTGAGAAATGCTACTGTCTTGCTTTCTTTCCCATTTAGATAAGGTAGATGCTTCTTTTTTTTTGGCTTCTGTGTCATCCACCGTTATTGACCACTAGTTGTTTCCTTTGCACCTCTGTGTAAACAGGGTTATCTACTTCACCTTGTTGCCATTGTGACCTTTTGTTGCACAGCACAAAACACTTTTGTTTTAAGTGTGTTTTGTGCAATTGAACCAAAATTTCACACCGACAATGTTGCTTGATTTCTTGATCTTAGTGGAACTGCACAAGAGGAGATCTTACTTCCTATCCATGTTGGCAAATTTGGTTCAGATCTTCTTCTTGTGAGTTGTTTGAATTCCGTGTCATGAGAGGTCAGTACTAGCCTTCTTTCACATGATTCTGCAGTGTGCTTTCATATGTTGTGCTACTTGTACGGTAATGGTTCTCGATTTTAGTGAACTGCACAAATGGAGACAAGACTTCCAATCTGTGTGTGCACCGTAATATCCCATTGAGGTAAGATAAGGGTATTTCACAACTGTTGGCCTGTATTTTGCCACTTTCATCAGAAAATTAATGTCATTGTTTAGTGCTATACTTGTGCAACCTAATTGACATGCCAAATCTTACATTGAAGGCGAAGCTTGTCTGTTATTGAACCAAGTGATGAAGGGGAAGAACAAGCGGAAGAAAAACAAAAATCAACTCCTGGTGCTGTAATGAAGCACTGGAACTATGATGACACAAGTAATGATATAGTTTTGCATCTTAATTTATTGCTAGGGCTGGAACGAGCAATTGTTTTGCCACTGATTTGATGCCACTCTTAATGTAATACGTAATTATTTCTACTTGTGCAAACAGGGATCTTCTTTGAAGATACCATATATTTTAGTGGAACTGCACAAGAAGATGTTGGAAACATTAATCTAATCGAGGAGTATATAGTAAGCATGGCCACCACAGTAGATAGCAACATATGGTTCCGGAGAAGTGCTTCATCTGTATGCTCTACACAATAAGCCTCCTGACAAAGGTTGGTACTCGCCCACTGATTTCATCCATATGATTAAGCTTTGTCATCTCTATTGGTGTTGTGCTACTGTTTAGATGCTGTCATCAAAAAGTGGTATTGTCCTTGAGAAGTGCTTCATCTGTGCTGTTTTAAATATTTCCTTTCCTTTTTTTCGAGCAAACAGGGATGCTAGCATTTAGTTATCCTCTTGTCTTTGCACAACAGGATCATCCTCCTCTGAAGAAGAATATGGAGTACGTGAAGTGACTAGTTCCGGTTATGCCGGGATGAAGAAGCCCTGTCTATCTTCTCGTCAGAAGGAGCAGTTGAAGGATGGTTACATTACCCCCCACAAGACCAAACTAACTTCAGCTCAGAAGGACTGAAAAATCTCCATTTTCTTGCTGTGATGCGCGAGTACAATGTTGTTCTAGGATTCTTTCCGGTGAGTTCCATTTTTGTAAAAGTGTGCTCTACATGGACCATGCAGGTGCCTGTTTAAACTGTCAATTCATAGTACAGTTTGCTTTATACTAATCACTTTTTTTTGTATTTGTGCAAACAGGGGTGCTCAGCTTGATTTCAATGGGAACTGCACAAAATGTTCATGAATACATCGAATCATTCATTTCCACCACAAGAAAGGAGGTGCCGATAAGTTCAAGGCGTTGCAACATATAAGGGCGAAATCATACAAGCTACGCGCGAATTTGGTTGATTTTGGTGGAACTGCACAAAAAGAACAGCTGGTTTATTTAGCACGAGGTGCCATGTCAATGTCCGAGCTGATGGCAAACCCTACCCTTTCCACAATCGTAGGCATTTGATATTTTGGAATGGGAAAACCTTGTCAAATTTTGCTCATTGGTTTTAGCAAGAAGACATGCGTTTGATATTTTCGAATGGGATGCCCTTTGCTGTCAGCAGCGTCGATCCATTTTTTCTTTATTCTTTAGTTGTGAAGTAAATATTGGCTCTGACATGTGAATCGCTGAGATGCATAATCATCGATTGTTTTGAATGTTCTCTATGACATGTGAATCACTGTGATTGCAATGTATAGGAACGCTAAAAAGCTGCTCAAACTCTTTGTACTCTTTATGTTCCTTTTTACTTCGCACATTGTCCGGTAGCATACAACTGAAGTGCTCAAGTTCTCTAGCAAATGACTATATCTCATGAGCTTGCTCAACCACGGAGCGCTCTTCAATCATCCTGTAATCATAGAATTGCTCCATGACGTACAGCTCAGTGGCAGCAACCGGAGGGTAGCAGCGGTGGCCTTACTTGGACCCGAGCGGCGGCGACCTACCGTGTTCTACTCTTCCTTGTTTTCTGTGTGGCGCGGCCTCGTTGGCAGCGGGGCGGGGCCTCGGTGGAGCCGGCGATGTCCTCTGTCTCGTTGCCGGCGGGCGGCGCCTCGGCGGAGCGGGGGAAAATCCTCCCCCTTGTTGCCCGCAGGGTGGGGCCTCGGCGGAGCCGGCGGTGTCCTCTGCCTCGTTGTTGGTGCCACGGGGCCTCGGCGGAGCAGGGCCTCGTCGACGCCAGTGGAGAGGGGACTCGTCGGAGCCGGCATTGTCCTCTGCCTCGTCCTTGGTCTCGCCAAACAGCGCCTCGGTCGCTTCATTGCCCTCTTTGTAGGCGGCCGCAGCCTCCGCCACCCGCATGCGGTACCGCCAGCGCTCGAGGCGGCCCTCGCG
The DNA here is from genome assembly GCF_018294505.1 of Triticum aestivum. Classification (NCBI taxonomy): domain Eukaryota; kingdom Viridiplantae; phylum Streptophyta; class Magnoliopsida; order Poales; family Poaceae; genus Triticum; species Triticum aestivum. The sequence continues at coordinate 40,661,584 of NC_057802.1, forward strand.
GGTGGAGCGGTACGAGTCGAGCAGCGCCTCCTGCTCCGCCTGCTCCGCGGCGATCTGCTCCTCCGCCTGCAGGTGCTGCTGGAGGAGATGGTGGTTGTAGGCGGCGTCAGCCTGCACCTCCCGGAACTGCTCCTCACGCTTTTGCCTCACCGTGTCCATATATTGGGCATGGGCCTCGCCGATGGTCATGGTGCAATGCACCGACGAGGATGGCGCGGAGGAGGGGGTTGGCGCCGGATCGTCGACTACCATGTCCTCCATTGGGACGTCCTCGTCCTCCGGCTGCCTGCCGGCCAGCTAGTCGGAAGCAATGGCTGCCATCTCCTTGTGGTCTGTCGTCCGCCCGTACCGAAGAGTGCTGGAGCACGAGGAAGCCATGGTGGGCAGTAGTGGTGTGGACAGGAGAATGGGAACGGATGCGGATGACTGCGGCTATGGCCGGCTCAGCAGTTTATATAGCAATGGTGGGCGGCGGAGGGACGGACGTGTGGCGCTGGAGTAGCTGCCTCGGCAACCGTGTATCATTAATGTGGGCGGCAGAAGGACGGACGGACGACACTCGTGTCGTTTGAAGGCGGAGCAATCGCATGCACCGGGAAGCGGGGCGGGCGGCGTTGACCGTTTCGGGCGGAAAGCACGCGCGGGCGAGGGAGGTGGTCTGGGTGGGCCAGGGCAGTTAGACTCGTGCTCGGCAGCGGGTCGGTCCAGCAGCCGGATATGCTGGCTCGCCAGCTACCTCGCCGAGCTGAGCGACGACAATCAGACGATGGACGTAGCTTCCGACCAGGAGCCGGCGCCACTGTCCAAGCCGGTTCATGCCGTGTTCACCATAGAGCAGGTGCGGCCGCACTTCGACGCCCTAATGGCGGAAGAGCTACCAGCGCAGGAGGACCTGTGCTGCAACCTCCGTCTCCTCAACGAGCACCGGTGAACAAGCGAACGACAATGCCGTCGTGGACATGTGGCCCTATGATCCTGGCTTCCCGAATGAGCAGCGAGCACTGTATCAGACCATCCGTAGGGCCCGCGAGGCCCTCTCCGTCGTCCTTCGAGTTGTTGCGCTTGCCGTGGCGCCACCGTCTCGCGTTATCAACATGGTCAACGGACATGAGGATGAGGAGATGACTTTACTTGGAGAGGATTACAGCAAGTGCCTCCTTATTAGTATATAAAACTACAATTTTTTTTGCTTCCTCCTGGTTTCCTGACATCACGGTCCCACACCATTGTCAACCTATGTAGTCAATAAACGAGAGAATTGCACAAGAAGCGGCCGACAGCTGGGACCAAGCAGCTCGAGCAGTATTTGTGTTTTTCAGGTGTGTGCACTGCAGAGTTTTTCTTGAGCGATGTTTAGCCAAGATATTAATTTTTCTCCTCTGAACAACAACGAAAACATCGCTGCAGCTATTAACTGGGCGGGCTGTGGCCCGTCTAGCCCAGGCCAGATATCCAACCCAGATATTAATACATTTTTCAAGCTTAAAATGGCTAGCCCAGCTATACATTTTTTTAGGAATACCCAGGCAAGGTCAAGTTGTTATTCTCCACCCCGCTGGGCTGCAAATCTTTCCTAGGAGGGATGCATTAGGCTTAACAAGAAAATGGGCTTTAAGAAATAATAAATGGGATATAATCATAAAAGCTGGGCAGTAACTATAAAAAATGCACCAAACATGTAATTACTTTATAAAATATTATTTTTGGATATTGAAAATTTTAATTTCATTAATTATTACGAGCGCAATGTTTTGTTGGATTTTTACGTAATACAAATTTAGATTGAAATTGCATTTAATCTGACTAGGAATTTTGGGATAAAAATATTTCGGATCCCATCAAAATGTGGGAAATTTTATTGAATTCTGTTTTGAACGGTTGGTTGAAATGGGTTGTACTTTTAACAAACTATAAATGGGCTGTAGTAAATTCAATTAGAATTCAAAAATTGGCTGCACATTCTTACAAATCACAAATGGGCTATAAGTTCTCTGCCACACACTTGTGGCCTTACTAAGTTGACGCGTCCCCTAAAAAAAGAGAGTTGACGCGTATGCAAGGCTTTGTCAACTTATAGACAACACACGGTTCTAGCAGCAGTGGCCGTTGGATGTCCATCCAACGGATGCCGTGCTTCTTCTTCAATCTCGGATATTCTAGCTTCACCCGCCCAAAAAATGATTCCTCCCCCTGACTTCTGGGGCGTACCGTTTCGGAAGCTGACCTGTGGGCCTACCAAGTTGACGCGTACCAAGGGCTTTGTCAACTTAGTCAATATAAACGATTCTAGCTGCAGTGACAGTACAATGTCCATGCAATGGCCGTAGTGCTTCTTCAACCTCTGGTCTTCTTGCTCCAGCCGCCCAACGCAGCGCCGGTCGTGCCGCATGCTCCTGCCTCTCGTGGCCGGCTGTGCTGCCGAAGAGGCCTCACCGCCCCCTACTATTCCCACCGCTGGCCAGGCCCTGCTGCGACGGTAGCCTCACACCGCAGCCGAACTAGTGAACCCTTGTACTCCTCTCCGCGCGGGCTTCCACTGCCGCGTCTTCCCTGGCTCCGCGTCGTCCCCTTCCTAGGCCTCGTCGTCGTCCACCGCCCTGGTGCTCTCGGCGCGGTGTGGTCAACATGGTCAAAGAACGGCTTCCATCGGACGTGGACTGTACGTGGAGAGGCTGACAGCTGGATCCACGACAGCAGCAAGGAAGTGCTCCCTTATTATGCGGAAAATAATGATTCCTCCACCTGACAGCAGGGACCCACCGGACGGGCCACCGTATTTCGCGAAAAAATGTTTCCCCCTGACTGCTGGGACCCACCGGACGGGCCACCGTATTGCGCGAAAAAAACGTTCCCCCCGCTGTCAGCTCGGACCCACCGGAAGTGCCTCCTTATTACGCACAAAAAATGAATACTCCTCCTGCTGGTTGGGACCCACCTTGGTGGGAGGCTGACTTGTGGGCCTACTAAGTTGACGGGGATGGAGTGCTTTGTCAACTTAGTCAATATGAACGATTCTAGCTCTAGTGACCGTACGATGTCCATCCAACGGCCGTAGTGCTTCTTCAACCTCTGGTCTTGTTGCTCCAACCGCCCAAAGCAGCGCCGGTCGTGCCGCATGCTCCTGCCTCCCATGGTTGGCTGTACTGCCGCGGAGGCCTCACCGCCCCTACTATTCCCACCGCTGGCCAGGCCCTGCGGCGACGGCAGCCTCACACCACAGCCGAACCAGTGAACCCTCGTACTCCTCTCCCCGCGGGCTTCCACTGCCGCGTCTTCCCCGGCTCCGCGTCGTCCCCTTCCTAGGCCTCGCCGTCATCCACCGCCCTGGTGCTCTCGGCGCGGCGTGGTCAACGTGGTCAAGTAACGGCTTCCATCGGACATGGACTGTACGTGGAGAGTCTGACAGCTGGGTCCACGGCCGCACCAAGGAAGTGCCTCCTTGTTACGCGCAAAATAATTATTCCTCCACCTGACAGCAGGGACCCACCGGATGGGCCACCGTATTTCGTGAAAAAACGTTTCCCCCTGACTGCTGGGACCCACCAGCTACATCTTCGCACGCAAGGAAGTGTGTCCGGGCAAAAAAAATTGATTCGCCCCCCTGACTGTTGGGACCCACCAACTACATCTTCGCAGGCAAGGAAGTGCCTGACAGTCGGGACCCACCTGGTCGAAGCGTACGTAGCGTTGTCATTCTGGTCGCGAACGTGTATGTACATACTGGTTGATGTAGAGACGCGCACGTGTCGTAGTAGAGGCGCGCACGTGTCGTAGTAGAGGCGCGCACGTAGCATGTACACGTACATACAGCGGCCAGGGTGCAAGAAAGTAAATACGGCCACATACGTACATACGGGCGGGGTCTCGAACGCCTACTAGCGCGTACGTACGGCCAGGGCTCGTGTACATGGGTGGGTCGGAACGGAGAAACAGTGTCGTCGTCGTGTTCATGGGGAGCCAACCGGCTGGGTCGGAACGGAATGCATTGTCGTGTTCATCTGGAGGGCTTGGACGGAATAGCCGATGGAAACAAGGCCTGGCGTACCGCAGAACGGAGGAAACGGCCTTGTGTTCGACCGGCCACGTTCAAAACGGGATCCTGTTCATCGGGAGGGGTCTAGCATACCGAAAAACGGAGGAAACGGACCTCCTACAGCCGAAACGGGGGTCCTATTGATCGGGAGGGGTGTGGCGTACCGCAAAACGGAGGAAACGGACTTGTGTTGGAGTGCTGCGGTCAAAACGGGGGTCCTGTTCATCGGGAGGGGTGTGGCGTACCGCAAAACGTGACTCCACGGGATACTGTTCATCTCCACCGTCGACCCCCTCCAGCCTCCACGGGCTACTGTTCATCCACCGTCGACCTCCTCCAGCCTCCACCTGCGACTGTTCATCCACGGGCTCCTGTTCATCCAGCCTCCACCGCACGCTACTCCACCGGCTACTGTTCAACCAGCCCTCTCCGTGGGCTCCTCCTGTTCAACCACCCCTCCACGGGCTACTGTTCATCCAGCCCTCCACCGTCTACTGTTCATCCTGCCCTCCACGGGGTGCTCCTGTTCATCCTGCCCTCCATGGGGTCCTGTTCATCCAGCCCCAACCGGCTCAATCGATCGGGGTACTGTTCATCCAGAGGCAACACCACGCGGTCCTGTTCATCCACCCCCACCGGGAACTGTTCATCCAACTCCCCCCCCCCCCCGCGCGCAACGCTCACTGTTCATCCAGAGGCAGCATCGATCGGCTTCAGTTAGCAGCAGTAGCGAAGGAATCGCTCGATCGGGTTCAGTTAACAGCCATTGATCGATCGCTCGGGTTCAGTAAAGCGTAGCATGCAGTGCAATCGCTCGGGTTCAGTTAGAGCCCAACGCCTCACACAAACGCGCATCGCTCGGCCCCCGACCACCCACCGTAACCGGGGACTCCCCGATATTTTCCGTGCCCTCGCTTCTACCACGGTTTTTTCCATCATGGACGGCCCAAAGAATGTCATGCAGCTGCATCTCCGGCCCGCCCAGGACGAAAAGCCCATTTTTTGTCATGATTTTTTGTCATAGAAGTAGGACCCCACCACAACTATGATGATACCGGGTTTTGTCACAATTATCGTCATAGAAGTGTCATAAATATGACATAAATGTTTTTTGTTCGGCCCAAAATGTCACGGATGTGTCTTTTTTTGTAGTGCACATTCGTGCCTTTGGCTCTAGCGTTGAGCTGCCTATCTCTGATGATTTCGGCAAGTTCCTCATCATCAGCTTCATCTTCATCAGACGACACTTGGAAGGCGACCTGCTTCATGTGAGGACTTGGTCGAGAGCCTCGTCCAGCAGTGGCCTTTTTCTTCAGCAGAGAGGGGCCAGTTGAAGAATTTGGTGCAGCTGAGGAACTAGCAGAAGCTCCTGAGGAAATAGAGATGCGTGTTGTCCTTTGGCACGTGGCGAGATGCACAGGTGCTGATGTAGTGACCAGACCTCAAACAGTTTGTGCTCTGTGCTTTAGTGTCATCCCTGGATCAGTAATGCTGACACGCACAGTACAAATGGAGGATTTATAACAGAGTAGCAATCACACACTTATTACAACGAGTATCTCAAAAGAGAAATAAGTATGATAAATATGGCTTAAGGCCATCTAATACAATAACAGCGGAAGACTTGGAAGATAAGTGAGTCCATCAACTCCAACGGCATCACTGAGTATAAGACCACGACCTAAGGCACCTTACTCGTCGTCTGAAAAGTCTGCAACATAAAACGTTGCAGCCCGAAAACGGGTCAGCACATGGAATATGCTGGCAATGTAACACATAGAGAGTAATGAACATAATAATGCTATACTACATGCATATATGGCTGGTAGAAGGCCCTATGGTTACAGTTTTGCGAAAAGCCAATTTTTCCCTACTGCAAAGGAATAAATTTTATTTAACTATCATTGTGGTTGTTAAACATTGAGATGGTTGACAGCATCTCAATCCCAATTAAGTATCATCATTAACCCAACAAGATTAATTAAAGTAACATGGTGATGAGATTCACATGATAATCCAAGTACTAGATACTCAAGATGTCCATAACCGGGAACACGGCTAATCATGATTAGTTTATACACTCTGCAGAGGTTTGCGCACTTTTCCCCACAAGACCCGATCGCCTCCGCTTGATTCTCGCACTACATGATGTTTGAGAAACGGATGACCGAGACACAGTCTTTCAGAAACAATAACCCTTTACTCCGGGTGGATAGTTACACCTACTTTCCCCTACATCTGCTAGCCCACCTCTTCAAGAGATCATGTAACCTAGTCAACTATGCTAGAGCCCATAATAGCTTGTGGCTGCACACGGAAGTTTCTAGCATGAATAATCTTATGATCCCTTTGAGCCTGGGTGGCGGTCCTTAGAAAAACAGGCAACACTGGATTCTCCAGGTGCCTCAATCCACCCAGATGTGAGTTTTAATTGCCACCTTAAATAAACCATTAATCAACAATCTCACATCTGTCGTGAATATCTCTCAAACCCGATCCACGTCTACTAGCATAGCATAGCATAGCAATATACGCAAACGTAGAAGTAACTCCCAAGGGTTTGATAATAAACAGGGCAATAGGTACTACCTCAACTACTTCCCAATACCCACAATTTAATTAGATCCTAACCATGCAATGTTTGAGGGTTGGTCTAATGCAATAAAAGTGGGTAGTAAAAGATATGATCAAAGTGTTACTTGCCTTGCTGATGATCCGTGAAACTTAGCGATTCGAAGTAGCAAGCGGCGCACTCCGGGTACTCTATCGCAAACAAACAAGCATACAATAAGCACTCATCAAATGCACAGATAAAACTCAAATAAAGATCTAACCAGAAAGTTCAACTTAAGAACTCCGGTTTGCAAAAAGAATCAAATCAAACGAAGCAACGAAAGTCAAACGGCGAAAGAAACAAGCTTCGTTTACTAATCTGGATCTAGGTCAAATTTTACAGTAGCAAAAAAACTTATTTGAGTAGGTTAAACGGAAAGAGAATTTCGAGACGAAACTCTAGGCGCTTGAATCGCCTGATTCCGATAAACGAGCGAAAAGTTAAACCAGAACGAAAATCTGATCAGAAATCGCGATCTGGAATAATCGCGGAAAATCCGTCGAAAAAGAAAACTGACGAACAGTTAAACGAACGGACGTTCGTTATCTGCGACAAACCGACGAACACGTTCGTTAAAACGAATGGATCGGTGAACGTTCACTAATTAATTAAACCGAAAAAAATAACCCAATCTATATAAAAAACTAGGGTTTCAAAAAATAAAAAATAAACCGAACGTTTTTTTTAAAACCGGCACGGCGGCTCGGCTACCTCGGTCCGGCGGGGCTCCGGCGGGTCGGGCGGGGCTCCGGCAGGCTCGGGAGAGGGCGGCGAGGGGCGGCGGGGCTGCGGGCATCGTCGGGAGGCGGCGGGGTGACGAGGGCGGCGGCGGCGGCTCGGCTCCGGCGTCGGGCTTCGGCTCGGCGTCGGCGGCTTCTCGGGGTGGGGAACGGGGTGAGGGAGAGGGGGCGGGGGTCGGGGTACTTATAGGAGGGGAGGGGGTGGCGTGGGGGAGGGGGCAAGGCGGCGGCGGCGGTGTCCTAGCGGGACAGGGCGGCGGCGGCGTCCGACTCCAGGAGGGAGACGAGGCGCGGGGCTGGCTGGGCCGTCGGCTGGGCTTCGGCCCAGTCGGCGCGCTCGGCGTTTTTTTTAAAATAATTTCGCCGAACCTAAAACAAATCATAGAAAAATAAATAAAAATCCAAAATTGCCAAATTTTCACTTTCTAATTAAAACAATTAGAACGAGATGAACATTTTCTTGGCCCAAAAATGCAGTTTTGAAAACGTGCAATTTTTTTAATGCAATAAAATCCGAATAAAATCAAATATTTGATTTTAATATTTTTCCTCCAATATTTCAATTATTTTGGAGAAGTCATATTTTCTCCTCTCATTTATTTTAATACGAAATTTTTTTTCGGAGAGAAAAATAATTAAAACCAAAAATCCTCGTTTCATCATTTGGTAAAAATCAAATATGAAAACCGGGAAAATCCCCAACTCTCTCCGAGGGTTCTTGAGTTGCTTAGGATTTTCGAGGATTTGCCAAAATGCAATAAAATATGCTATGCAATGATGATCTAATGTATAACATTCCAAATTGAAAATTTGGGATGTTACAAACCTACCCCCTTAAGATGAATCTCGCCCTCGAGATTCGGGTTGGCTATAAAATAGGTGAGGGTGGTTCTTCCGTAGATCTTCCTCTCGCTCCCAGGTGGCTTCATCTTCAGTGTGGTGACTCCACTGAACTTTGCAGAACTTGATAACCTTGCTGCGGGTGACTCGGCTGGCATACTCAAGAATCTTAACTGGTTTCTCCTCATAGGTCAAATCACTTTCCAACTGAATCGCTTCCAGCGGCACGGTATCTCTCAGTGGTATCTCAGCCATCTCTGCGTGGCACTTCTTCAACTGGGAAACGTGAAATACATCATGAACTCCTGACAATCCTTCAGGCAATTCCAGCTTGTAAGGAACTTCTCCCATACGCTCCAAAACTCTGTATGGTCCGATAAACGGGGCACTAACTTTCCTTTAACTCCAAAGCGCTTCACTCGTCGAAGTGGTGATACTCGAAGATAAACTCTGTCTCCGACTTCGTGAACTGTCTCCTTACGTTTAGAATCCGCATAACTCTTCTGCCTGGACTGGGCTACCTTGAGCCTATCGCGAATCAACTTCACTTTCTACTGATTCCTTAATCAAGTCTGGTCCAAACAACTGGCGGTCTCCAACTTCGTCCCATAACAATGGTGTTCTACACCTCCTTCCGTATAAAGCTTCGAAAGGCGCCATCTTCAAACTGGTTTGATAGATGTTGTTGTAAGAAAACTCTGCATACGGTAAATTGTCGTCCCAACTAGATCCATAATCTAGAGCACAAGCTCTCAACATGTCCTCCAAAATCTGATTGACTCTCTCGGTCTGTCCATCTGTCTGTGGGTGAAAGGCTGTACTGAACTCTAGCCTGGTTCCCAAAGTTTCATGTAACTGATTCCAGAACTTCCAGGTAAACTGGGTTCCTCTATCTGATACAATGGTCCTCGGAAGTCCATGCAAACATACGATCCTGGTCATGTATATCTTTGCCAACTTAGCACTGGTGTAAGTGGTCTTCACTGGGATGAAATGAGCTACTTTCGTCAAACGATCGACTACAACCCATATTGAGTCATAGCCTGAACGAGTCCTGGGCAATCCTGATGTATTGGGACTCCGGCGGGTCGGGCGGGGCTCCGGCGGGCTCGGGAGAGGGCGGCGAGGGGCGGCGGGGCTGCGGGCGTCGTCGGGAGGCGGCGGGGCGACGAGGGCGGCGGCGGCTCGGCTCCGGCGTCGGGCTTCGGCTCGGCGTCGGCGGCTTCTCGGGGTGGGGAACGGGGTGAGGGAGAGGGGGCGGGGGTCGGGGTACTTATAGGAGGGGAGGGGGTGGCGTGGGGGAGGGGCAAGGCGGCGGCGGCGGCGTCCTAGCGGGACACGGCGGGGCGGCGTCTGACTCCAGGAGGGAGACGAGGCGCGGGGCTGGCTGGGCCGTCGGCTGGGCTTCGGCCCAGTCGGCGCGCTCGGTGTTTTTTTAAATAATTTCGCCGAACCTAAAAAAATCATAGAAAAATAAATAAAAATCCAAAATTGCCAAAACATATTTTCACCGTGTAATTAAAATAATTAGAACGAGATGAACATTTTCTTGGCCCAAAAATGCAGTTTTGAAAACGTGCAATTTTTTTAATGCAATTAAAATAGCAAATAAAATCCGAATAAAATCAAATATTTGATTTTAATATTTTTCCTCCAATATGTCAATTATTTTGGAGAAGTCATATTTTCTCCTCTCATTTATTTTAATACGAAATTTTTTCGGAGAGAAAAATAATTAAAACCAAAAATCCTCGTTTCATCATTTGGTAAAAATCAAATATGAAAACCGGGAAAATCCCCAACTCTCTCGGAGGGTCCTTGAGTTGCTTAGGATTTTCGAGGATTTGCCCAAATGCAATAAAATATGCTATGCAATGATGATCTAATGTATAACATTCCAAATTGAAAATTTGGGATGTTACAGCTGAGGATTTGGTCGGAGCAGCTGAGGACTTTGGAGGAGCTGAGGACTTTGGAGGAGCTGGAGCACCTTGAGGAGTTTGCCGTGAGGGATTTGAAGAATCTGGTTGTGAGGGCATTGCTGAGGAACTTGGCCGTGAGGGCATTGAGGGTGAAGCACTTGGCTTATGAGCAGGCTTATTTGCCATGGCCCTCTTTGGCTTGACAGCAGAGGCCTCAGCAGTGGTAGCAGCAGCAGAGTCTTCATTAAATTTCCTCACTGCTTCTGTTGCTATTTTGGCTAGCTTGGCTTGGCGCTTGGCCCATTCATCAGGATAATCCTCACCACGCTTGAGGCTGGTAGGATCATCTACTTGGCCAGGTGCCAATGGAGGTCTTGGGCATGGAGGATTTAGAGCGAATTTCTTCATATACTTGGGAGTAACATATTTGTACTCCCTCCATTCCCGTGCCCATCTCCTCTCAATCTTTTGAATGCGCACCTTGCGCTGATTTTTATCCTCCTCAGGGGATGTGCAGTACCCAGCATAGATGTCATCAGGGATCTCAAACGCTGTGTTGACCTTAGGCCTTATTCCTCCTTTCTGTGGCTTCTTACCGTCAGCCATTTTCTTCAGCTGAGGAATATGAACAACTGAATTTTCTGAAGAGGTGTGCAACTTTTCTTCGAGGAACCCTGCAAATGAGTTAAGTTGATGAGAACCTAGTGATTCAGCAGCGGACATGAGTACCTGTGAATAGAGTATAGTTGCGAGGAATTTGGAGAGGTCATATGCGTTCTTACAAGTTTTTCAAGAAGAACAAATTTGAGAAATTTGACCAGATGAGTCTTGAAGAATTTCACTAAGCGTTCTTTGTCTTAGGGTCCAGAGTTGTACAGATCGAAAATCCACACAATTGAGGAATCTTGAAGAAAAATGTTGCTTAGAGAAGCAGATCAAGAACAGATGACATGTGAGGTGTTTAGTGTGTGAAGATTTGAAGAATAAACACCTTTGAAGATTTTGTAGTAAACATTCGAATCAAAGAGGGCAGTAAAAGTGACTTTTAATTACCCTGGACGAAGAACACGATGAACTGGGAAGTGTAGATGTGAAGTTCGTCAGTTCAGATCTTCCACGCCCTAACTTGGCAGAGGAAGATAGCTACGGCGGCGGCGGAGTGAAGAAATCCGCAGCCGGCGCGAGTACGATGGCGACGAGGTCGAGGTAGTGAAGCTCTTCCTCACCGGTGACGATGAAGTAGCGGCGGCGCTAGGGTTAGAGAAGCTCGAGCGGGAGAGAGATTGAGCGGAGTAAAAATGAAGTGAGGAAGGGGAGGGGTATTTATAGTCGGAGTGAAAAACTGTTCGCCCGAAGAAATTGGATGAACGTGTCCCTAACCCTTCTCATTCGCTTGACATGTGTCACCCACGTACCGAGAGATGGCGATCGTGTGAGATCGTGGGTGAATAGATAAGTACTATCGTGGGATGCGGAACGGTTTGAGCGGCAAAGCCAAAAAATTTGATAAGATAAGTTTTAAAGTTTCGTTCGCAAATTCTTCAGCTGACATGGACACAGTAAAGATTTTGAACGACTTTCAAATAGAATGCACATGAAGAATTTATGAATAGACTGGGTTGAGTTTAGCATAGAGGGGGAAGCGTCCGATCACATTCACTTAGCAGAAAAAGCAACTTGAAGAATTAGCAATAAGTGAATGTTGTAGAGGACATAAACTCATATATATATAGCCAATGAAGAAAAACAACGGAAACAGTGAAGACAATGCAAAGTTGAAGAAAAAGAGCAACCGAGGAATTTCAAAACTGAGGAAAAACTCAAATTGAAGATTTTCAACTTTTGGTGGTGGCGTAACCCACCGTATAAGAATGACGATATCAGACCCGCGTACAATTGTCGTAGGGTTCTGAGAATCAAATTCTTCGTTAATTTCTTCACACTTAGAGTGTTAGTCTTCATTGATTGAAGAAAAAAATTTCTTCGCGTGTTGTACATCTAAGTCATCAATTTTGCAAAAGTGTTAGGATGAGTGTCCTTTTCAAAGAACATTCGAAGATTCTAGGATATTTAGCTCACACCTCAACTTGCTAAATCTCTTCTCATCCAACGGCTTTGTGAAGATATCGGCTAGCTGTTCTTCAGTCCGTACATGCTCAATAGAGATGTCGCCCTTCCACACATGATCACGAAGAAAATGATGACGAATTTGAATGTGCTTTGTCTTCGAGTGCTGAACTGGGTTGTGAGCAATCTTGATTGCACTCTCATTGTCACAGTAGAGAGGCACATTCTTCATGTTTACGCCGTAGTCCTTGAGAGTTTGCTACATCCACAGCAATTGAGCACAACAAGAACCAGCAGCAATGTACTAAGCTTCAGCAGTAGATAGTGATATGCAGTTCTGTTTCTTCGAGGGCCAACAGACCAAAGATCGTCCGAGGAAATGGCATGTGCCTGATGTTGACTTGCGGTCCACACGATCACCAGCATATATAGTCAGAGTCTGAATATCCAATGAGATCGAAAGCCGAGCCCTTGGGGTACCATAATCCAAGTGTTGGTGTGTGAGCTAGATATCGAAGAATATGCTTCACAGCCTTATGGTGTGATTCCTTCGGTGTAGCTTGAAATCGGGCACACATGCAAACACTAAGCATAATATCTGGCCTAGATGCACATAAATACAATAAAGAGCCAATCATGGAGCAGTATACCTTTTGATCGAAGTAAATACCATTGTCATCAGTATATAGATGGCCATTTGTGGGCATTGGAATTTTGACCCCTTTGCAATCTTGCATGCCGAATTTCCTCAGTACATCCTTGAGGTACTTCTCCTGAGATATGAATATGCCATTGCGCTGTTGACGAATTTGAAGACCTAAGAAGAATTTCAATTATCCCATCATAGACATTTGATATTCTTCACTCATCATATAGGCAAATCATCACTGTAACGTTGGTCAGTACAGCCAAAGATAATATCATCAACATAAATTTGGCACACAAACAATTCACCATCATAAGATTTAGTGAAAAGAGTTGGGTCAAGTGAACCGGGTTTGAAGCCTTCATTCATGAGGAATTCCTTCAAAGTATCATACCACGCCCGAGGGGCCTCTTGAGGCCATAGAGGGCCTTATTGAGTCTGAAGACTTTGTCAGGATGCTTTGGATCTTCAAAACCTGGGGGTTGAGCAACATATACTTCTTCCTCAAGCTTACCATTGAGGAATGCACTTTTCACATCCATTTGATATAAAGTGATATCATTATGGTTAGCATAAGCAAGTAATATGCGAATAGCCTCAAGTCTAGCAACAGGTGCAAAAGTTTCATCGAAATCAATTCCTTCAACATGTGTGTAGCCTTGAGCTACAAGCTGTGCCTTATTCCTCACCACAAGGCCATTTTCATGTTGCTTGTTGCGGTAGATCCACTTTGTGCCAATGATATTGTGCTTGCGAGGATCTGGACGATTGACCAGTTCCCAGACGTTGTTGAGCTCGAACTGATGTAATTCTACTTGCATAGCTTGAATCCACTCAGGCTCCAGAAATGCTTCATCTACCTTAGTGGGCTCTGTGATAGAGACGAAAGCAAAGTGCCCACAAAAGTTAGACAAATGTGAAGCTCTTGAGCGTGTGAGAGGACCTGGAATGTTGATCTCGCTGATGATTTTCTCAATTTGCACTTCGTTTGCAACACGAGGATGAGCGGGTTGTCGTTGAGGATTTGGATCAGCATTTTCTTCAGCACCATTTTCTTCAGGTGCATCAGCATGACGTTCTTCACGTTCTGGAATGATTTCTTCAACAGATTCTTTGGTAGGAATAACATCCTAAGTAGCCTTGAACTTGATAGTTTCCTCAGGTGACTGTTCATCTAACACAGAAGGTAGGTGCTCTCTTTGCGAGCCATTAGTTTCATCGAACCGCACATCTACAGTTTCAACAACTTTGTGAAGAATGTTGTTGAAGAGTCTGTAGGTGCGCGAGTCCTTTCCGTAACCAAGCATAAAACCTTCATGTGCTTTCGGTGCAAATTTTGAGTTGTGATGGGGATCTCTAATCCAACATTTAGCACCGAAGACTTTGAAATAACTCACATTGGGTTTCTTGTCAGTGAGGAGTTCATAAGCAGTCTTCTTGAAGAATTTGTGAAGATATACCCTGTTGATGATGTGGCACGTAGTATCAATTGCCTCAATCCAGAAACGACGAGGCGTCTTGTACTCATCAAGCATAGTGCGAGCCATCACAACAAGAGTCCTATTCTTGCGCTCCACAACGCCATTCTGTTGAGGAGTCTTCGCTGGATGTTTGGCCTTGGTCATCTTTCCAGCTTCACAGGCTCCGCATAAGTGATCCTTGAGGAATTTGACATTCTCAATGCCAATGACATGCTTCTGCTTCGCGAGCGTGTGCAGATTCCTCATGCCAGCATGACCAAGTCGTCGATGCCATAGCCAGCCTTCTGAAGCTTTTGCAAGTAGACATACGGCTGGTTGTGGTCCTGTAGAGAAATCCACAATATACAGATCTCCTCTCCTAAAGCCTTCAAAGACTTTGGAATTGTCAGCTTCCATGATCACAACACAACGGTACTTGCCAAAGATAACAACCATATCAAGATCACAAAGCATTGAGACACACATGAGGTTGTATCCTAAGGACTCGACAAGCATGACTTTGTCCATGTGTCGATCCTTTGAGATCTCAACCTTACCTAGACCCAATACCTTGTGTTGTGGTTTTGTCACGGCAGATGTCCTAGTGAGAGGACTTCGTCGTGGAGCCATCGAAACGGGTTAGCTTAAATGGGTTAAAACGGGACAAAGGACACAAGGAGTTTATACTGGTTCGGCCCCTTGCGGTGAAGGTAAAGGCCTAATCCAGTTGATGTGGAATTACTAGGGTTTCGATGACCAGGGAGCGGATCCGCTATGTCTGGCTCTCGACTTGTTATTTCTTGTCCCTAAACCGCCGTCGGGTCGTCCCTTTATATACACAGGTTGACGCCCGGCGGTTTACAGAATCCCGGCCGGCTCTTAAACGTATCCGACTCGGTTTCTGCCCTTTCCTATCTTACAACACAAGTTACATATCATATGACGGTTTATGTCTACGGGCCCTAATCCGCCTTTGGGCCCTGGGCCTTCGTGTTTGATCTCCTCCTTTAAGCGCCATACTCCTTGTCTTCATGGGCTTCAATATGAATAACTCGTTATGGGTATAACCCGGCCCCTCCTGTCCGGTTTATACTCAGTAGTAATATCCCCAACATTAGGCCCCAGATTGA
This sequence comes from Triticum aestivum, assembly GCF_018294505.1. Taxonomy (NCBI): domain Eukaryota; kingdom Viridiplantae; phylum Streptophyta; class Magnoliopsida; order Poales; family Poaceae; genus Triticum; species Triticum aestivum. The sequence goes on from NC_057802.1 coordinate 40,677,036, forward strand.
TTTGAACCTGTTCATGTCAATCTTCAATACTTAGAAAATTCCTCCTTCAGTATCTTCACGTAAATCTTGTAATCCGCCATGACGTCATCTTCCAGGATTATAATAAACCGCCATGACATCACCTGTTATTAAAAAATGTATATACCGCACCTTTATTAATGAGCCTCCGACAATCGAGGTGACAGCTCTGTCACATATCCAATTTTTGGGCTCCTCGATTCTCGCGCCTGTCGCTTATCCCTTCGCCTTATAAATAAGGCCGAGGGTCATTTTCATCTTTCCCCCTCGTGCCTCTCACATCGTCCCCTTCCTTGCGTCGACCTAGCGCTCGAGCTCTGCCGCCGCCGTCGACCTTCGCTTCTGCCCCAACAACAGCTGTTGCATCACCCTCATCGAACCAGAGAACCGCGGCGCCTCTCCGCTGCTCCTGTGACACTGGTAAGTCCTCTTTTCTTCCACCCTAGATCTGTCATTAGGGTTTCAGTGTTCATCGGAGTTCGTCGGTGTTCATCACTATGCCATGGCTCTTAGATTCAAACCTTAACTTTTTCCTCCGTTTAGTGATATCTGTAGTCCTTTTCCATTAGTGCATCTCTCTATGGCAGAAAATCCCATCTGGATCCTTCGACTGTTCAAGTATCAGAATATTTAACCCTGAATATTTTTCCATTTTCTGACACACCGTAGATCCAAATTTGTGATGCCAATTTATGAAACCTGTTTTTTTCATCACTTAGTTATTTCAGATCTGTACCTTCCGTACCTGCATAGGCGGTTTAAATTTATAAAATGATAATCCGGCATGTACCATTAGCCCTCTCTTAAACCGCCGATTCCTTTAACCTTCCAATGTCAGACTCCGGTTTAACAATGTGTATACGCCTCAATGTCTTCTCCTTATGATCTTGCTTCGCTTTATACTTGTCAGTCATGAATCTTAAACCGGCATTTATTTTTTTCCAGCTTTTCTTTGAAATGGCCAAACAATTTTATGCTTGTAACTGGGTCCCCTCCCGGGTTACTGAAGAGCAACTAAACAGATGTGTCGCAACCGGCGCTTTAGCAAAGAAGGAAGTCATCCACTGGAGGGCCCCTGGTCCAGAAAATCCCCCTGAGCCCAAGGATGGAGAAATAATCGTGTTTGTTGACCATCTGGGTCGAGGTTTTAGCCCTCCCGGATCAATTTTTTTGTGATGTGCTTGCTAGCTTCCAACTCCATCCTCAAGATATTGTACCAAACTCTGTGTCCAATGTTTGCAATTTTCAAGTATTTTGCCAGGCTTATCTGCAAGAGGAGCCCATAGTTGAACTCTTTAGGGATGTCTTCTATTTGAACCGCCGTACAGAATTTACAGACGGACCCAATACTGAACTTGGCGGGATGGCAATCCAGAAGAGGAAAGATGTCAGCTTCCCTCACGCCAAGCATCATAGTCACCCCAAGGACTGGAATCAGACTTGGTTTTATTGCCGAGACACATTTCCAACTGATGAGAATCCTCTGCCGGGTTATGGTCCTCACCGGCTTACCAACACACATCCATTTCCCCAACGACTTAGTGCCAAAGAACGATCCAAGTATGCACCACAGCTTTCAAAGGTTCGGGCCTTCATTGCGAACGGTTTAACAGGTGTTGACTTTGTCCATTGCTGGATCTCCTGGAGCATTCTGCCTTTAAGCCGACGCCCCAGTTTAATGTGCGAGTACACAGGGGACTTGAAAGACCCTCAACGGCATATTGACATTAAACTAACAGAAGCTGAAATTACTGAGGCTGTCAAGAAAATATTGAATGAACCGGAGGCTGTCTGCAGCAAGACATGGCTAAGTCCTTTCTGCTCTTCCAATAAACTGCCAGTTGTAAGAATCATATAACTTTTTGTTTTAGCCTGATCCTTTTAAATATTCCCTCAAAATTTTGTCCATCTTTGACAGGGTGATGATTCGTTCTGGAAGAAGAAACCACAGGATAAACCAGCAAAGACACCTCGCCCCAAGACTAAGGTTATCAAAAAACCTGCCAAGAAGAGAACCGCTGAATCCTCTAAACCAAATTTTGATGATGATCTGGATAATCCGGAATCAAAGGTAGAACTTGATTCTCTTGGTTCTTTTTTCATACACCTCATTGACAATGACTATTATCAGGATGACGCTGAAGGTAGCCAAGCTGATGATGTAGAAGTAATTATTCTTTCCTCCGGTTCAGATCCTCTGCCAATACAGAAAATCCGTCAAGCAAACCGGGAAGTAAGATTTTCTCACCCCTAGCTTACTTGGACCCAAACTTTCTTTGGAAGAAGCAGCAACCGAAGCTCGCCGCACAACCCGCCACAGCGGCCACGTAGTTGCTTCAGCCAGTTTACCGAACACTCTAGTCCGGAAACATCGATCCGAGGTCTCATATATTTCTGATACTTGTTATCCCAAGGCGGGTTATTTCCGACTACCTCTTAATCTGTCCGATTCAAATTATCAGGGGACACCTCATTCCTCATCTGGTGAGTCAACGGCCACACAACTTCCAACCCTCAAGATGGTTCCTGGGTGAGTTATGCTTTAAATGTGACCTTTAACACCTTATGTTCGCCCAATGTACTGACCTTTATATTTGTTCTTCTCAGTGCCAAGCCTAGACCCAGCAAAAAGGCCAAATTAAATAAATCGGCTGACGACAATGTGGTCACTGAACCGGAGAGAACTCCAGAACCGGAAGAAGCAAATGCTGACGCCATGCTTGATGATCCGCCACCGCAAGATCATGACTTTGTTGTTGAACAAGTGGAAGTTGATCCAACGGGCCATGATGATAAACCGACGAGCCCGGTTCGGACTGCTGATAAACCGTCAAGTCCAGTTAAGGCTGCTGATAAAACATCATGTCCAGCGAAGGCTGCTGATGACAAGGCGGGTGATGTTATGATTACTGGCTTCGGCCACACCACCGCTGGCAATCATGTCACTTTATCGAAGCATACTGCCAAGGAAGAATTTTCTGCTATGGACAAAGGCAAGTGGAATACAGATTTGTCAAGCTATGCCCATCTCAACGCCCAAGACATTCATTCTGGCTATTTGAACCGTCTATACACAAGCCGCGACTATGAAGCCGGTTTAGTGAACCTGATGAAAGAGCGATATGAGGTAACTGTTGCTTAACTCTGCATAACTGTTTCTCTCTTGTGTCCAAATATCAACTCCAGTAGCCCCCAAGGGCTGGTTTATGATATCAATCTAAACCGGGACTTTGTAATACTTCAACTATTTTTGTGTAGCCCCCAAGGGCCGGTTTACCTTTTGAAGATGAACCGGGACTTTAGAATATTAATCTTGCAACTTTCGCCTGTGTAGCCCCCAAGGGCCGGTTTATTCTTTCAAGATGAATCGGAACTTATATCCTGCCAAATTTCTTTACTGAGTATCGTTGTACACCAATCATCCACTAAGCTGATTAATCGGAGAACACCCATAATGTTATTTCGAGCAAATATACATTAGCCCCCAAGTGCCAGGAATAATACTTGTATTGAGCTTGGGACTTGTAAAAATTTCTAAGAACAAGCAAATAGGCATTAGCCCCCAAGTACCAAGTGTATAACTTGTTATGGGCTTGGTACTTCAAATATGTGTTGCCAACTAATAATATGTATGTCTCTTATAGGCTGAGCTGAGCAAAAAGGAATCCCAAACCGCTGATCTTCAAGAAAACATCAAGTCCTAACAAGCAGAAACCTCTAAAGCCAAAGATGAGCTGACTAGTGCCTTAGCAGCCATGGAGAAGCTAAAGGAGAGTTTCAAAAAGGAGCGGGCGGATTGGGATATAGAGAAATCCACATTGCAAAAGAGAGTTGATGACGCAGAAGCGGCCCTTAAACCAGTGGTAGAAGAGCTGACTGGTTTAAAGCGGCAAATAGATGCCATGACTTCTGCTGTTTTCGGTAACAAAGCTCTTCATAACCCTTTAGCATGGAATGTCCATAAATCTGCCGGTTTACTGATTATTGTGTATAATGCAGGATCTCACATCACTCACCTTGGCTTAGATGTGCGGAAAAAGTTGAAAGCTGCCTATACTCTCATAGAGCAACTGTATACCGGTGCACAACGGATCATCTGCACGGCTTCCCACAATAAACCGCCCTCGACCTTGATCAAGGAAACGTACATAGATTGTCGATTATGCCTGCCCGGTTTGAGGAGCTAAAAAGATCAGCTGCAAGGGCAGGAGCTCTGATAGCCCTGACTCGGGCCAAAGCGTGGGTACCTGATCTTGATCCGGCTGACGTGTGGAATGGCTATCCAAGCTTAAGGGAGGACGGATCAGATTTTGATAATGATGATCTCTGAGCTTTGACGAGGGAAATGCGCCCCTTGGCTAGCAAACTGGCCGAAGAAACTGATCTTTCTCATTATCAATCGATCTATGATGCTGATAATAAGAGAATCAATCCGCCAACCTATGACACTCCAACGCTTATTCCTCCAATCCGTAAGCATACTTACGCCCCTGATGTTGAACCTTCCACCCTTATAAGTGATGAAGCTGTATTCAAGACCTTAACTGGAATAAACTAGGCAACCACTAACTTCCAGCCACTGGGTGGAGAGGAGGAGGATGAACCGGCGCAGGATGATCCACAACCTTCAAGTCAGCCTGGCGATAACGCATGAACCGGAAGCCGGTTTATCTTTCTGCACACTGCAACACTTGATTGAAAAACAATTATCCTTTTGGGCATCAAAGCGCCTTGTAATAGGCTAGCTTAAACACTTGGTCTGCTATGCCGTCGTGCATATTTATTTTGCATGACATTGTTAATCCGCCATGCTTAGGATTTATTACGTCTGCTCATAATCCGTAGCGATTTGTTCAAGCTGTTCCAGCATACAATAAATTGAAAGTGTCCTGGCGGTTTACCGCAGGACGGGTCATGATGCCCAAACGTATAGCTAGGGTTTATAACCAAGGCTGTATTTAAAAATAATCAAATATGAGATAGATGATACCTGTGACATTGAATCACATCGTTGGTTTACAAACCTTTTGTAGTAAGGGTGATAACCAAATCTTGAGTATGGATAACTCCTCCCATGTTTTGCCGGTTTATAATAAAACCGTACCGGGTTGTAATAAACACCGGAGTAACCATATATAATACTGGCGACTTATAGTCGAAACCAGGCCGGGCCAATAAGCGCCGGTTTATCATAAGATTTTATAAACCTCATCAAAGGAGAAAAAACTTGGCAAATAAAAACATAAAAAGAACATGCGAGGCTTTTCATGGGCTGCCAGGCCCAAAATCGAGGCTTTTCATGGGCTGCCAGGCCACTGAGTTAAACCATTTTACAAAGCCTTTTAAGATGGACCTCACATTAACCAATCGACCTTTTAACTTTGACAAGTTCAGGGTCTGTATAAGATTGACTTGCCAAATGTTCGGCGGTTCATACCAGGATTACCTGGACGGAGTGGCTTACTTAAAAAGGCAGGATAACCCGGGGTTTTAGGTGAATACACCTGGCTTCCAAGCCTGGCTTGATAGCCTATTACAAGGGTGTAGACTCTTTGTTCTTTGAGAAGCAAAGAGCCCCTGAGCAATATTTTGAGTTGTGCTTAGTGGGTGCCTATGTTTGAGTTGTGCTTTTGCAACACTCTCTTTGGCCCCCAAGTGATTTCCCTGGTGGCCTTACGCCGATCAAGAGATGTAGCTATGGTTCGAATACAACCAAGCCCCCAAGTGATTTCCCTGGTGGCCTTACGCCGATCAAGAGGTGTAGCTATGGTTCGAATACGACCAAGCCCCCAAGTGATTTTTTTATATGGCTTTATAAGCCGGATCAACAAAACTCCGCTTTATAAACAGAAGCCCCCATGTAACCACACATGATGTAAGAAAAACAACAGAGACCCTGCTTTAGCTGAGGCTCCGGTTTATTATATTGATCATAATATATACATTGTCATAACTATGTACATAAGAAGAGCCTGTGGCTCAAGTATAGTAAGGCCGAAGATGAGCGATATTCCACGGCTGGTGGGTCTCCTCCTCCGATTTACGTGAGTCTTTGTGCTCTCGAACATCGATAAGGTAGTATGACCTGTTATGCAGATTCTTGCTGACCACAAAGGGTCCTTCCCAAGGCGGGGATAACTTGTGCATATCAGTCCGATCTTGGATGAGTCGGAGCACCAGATCGCCTTCTTGAAAAGTTCTGGTTCTAACCCGACAGCTGTGATAGCGACGCAGATCTTGCTGGTAAATCTCCGAACGAGCTGCTGCAATGTCATGCTCCTCATCTAACAGGTCAAGTGCTTCCTGTCGTGCCTTCTCATTGTCAGCTTCGACATAAGCCGCCACACGAGGCGAGTCATGACGGATGTCACTAGGGAGAACCGCCTCTGCTCCGTAAACCATGAAAAAAGGCGTGTAACCGGTAGATCTGTTGGGCGTGGTATTGATGCTCCATAACACAGAAGGTAACTCCTCCACCCAACAACCCGGCGTCCGTTGTAAAGGAACCATGAGCCAGGGCTTGATGCCTCTCAGGATTTCTTGATTGGCTGTCTCCGCTTGACCATTAGACTGGGGGTGAGCCACTGATGATACGTCAAGCTGGATGTGCTCACGTTGACAAAATTATTTCATAGCACCCTTGGATAGATTAGTGCCATTATCAGTTATGATGTTGTGTGGAAAACCAAACCAGAAAATCACCTTCTTGATGAATTGAACCGCCGTGGCTGCATCGCACTTACTGACTGGTTCTGCCTCTACCCACTTAGTGAACTTATCAACCGCCACCAGAAGGTGAGTCTTCTTATCCTTGGATCTCTTAAAGGGCCCAACCATATCCAGCCCCCAAGTTGCAAATGGCCAAGTGATTGGAATCATCCTCAATTCTTGAGCAAGTACGTGAGCACGCCGTGAGAATTTTTGACATCCATCACACTTTTTGACCAAATTTTCAGCATCAGCATGAGCTGTCAGCCAATAGAAGCCGTGACGAAACGCCTTGGCTACCAGAGACTTTGAACCGGTGTGGTGACCACAATCACTTTCATGGATATCATGCAAAATCTCACGGCCTTCTTCAGGAGATACACAACGCTGAAAGGCCCCTGTTACACTGCAATGATGTAATTCTCCGTTGACAATTGTCATTGACATGGATCGCCGGATTATCTGCCTGGCCAAAGTTTCATCCTCCGGTAACTTGCCCCGGTTCATGTACGCCAAATATGGGACGGTCCAGTCTGGGATAACTTCAAGAGCCGCCACCAACTGAGCCTCCGGATCAGGGACAGCCAAGTCCTCCTCTGTAGGTAGCTTGACCGACGGGTTATGCAAAATGTCCAGGAAAACATTGGGTGGAACCGGTTTACGTTGGGAACCCAAACGGCTTAAAGCGTCCGTCGCTTCGTTCTTTCGCCGGTCCAGATGATCAACCTGATAACCCTTGAAGTGACCAGCCACAATATCCACCTCTCGTCGATACACCGCCATGAGCGGGTCCTTGGAGTCCCAAGTACCAGACACTTGTTGAGCTACCAGGTCCGAATCACCAAAGCACTTAACCCGGCTTAAATTCATCTCCTTAGCCATTCGAAGACCATGGAGTAAAGCCTCATATTCAGCTGCATTGTTAGTGCAAGGGAACATTAAATGGAGAACATAACAAAACTTATCACCTCTTGGGGAAGTTAACACGACTCCAGCCCCCGAGCCCTCGAATTGCCTCGACCCATCAAAATGAATGATCCAATAAGTGTGATGCGGCTTATCTTCTGGCGCCTGCAACTATGTCCAGTCATTGATGAAATCCACAAGCGCTTGGGAATTGATTGTCGTCCGAGGCATATATTTTAACCCGTGAGGTCCAAGCTCAATGGCCCACTTGGCAACCCGGCCGGTTGCTTCCCTATTTTGGATTATATCTCCCAAAGGGGCATAACTGACCACAGTGATGGGATGACCTTGAAAATATTGCTTAAGCTTCCGGCTCGCCATGAACACTCCATACACCAGCTTCTGCCAATGTGGGTACCTCTGCTTGGACTCAATAAGCACCTCACTGATATAATAAACCGGCCGTTGAACCGGATATTCCTTTCCAGCCTCCTTGCGCTCCACCACCATGGCTACACTAACAGTCCGGGCACTAGCAGCGACATATAACAACAAGGGCTCGTTATCAACAGGAGCAGCAAGGACAGGTGGCTCAGCTAGCTGCCACTTTATATCCTCAAATGTTTCATTGGCGGCATCACTCTAGACGAAGTCATCCGTCTTTTTCAGCATTTGATACAAAGGGATGGCCTTTTCCCCAAGGCGACTGATAAACCGGCTTAAAGCTGCAATTCGGCCTGCCAAGCGTTGAACGTCATTGACACACTTTGGTTTAGCCAGAGAAGTAATAGCCTTGATCTTCTCCGGATTAGCTTCAATCCCCCTGTTGGAGACCAGAAAACCCAAGAGCTTGCCTGCCGGTACACCAAAGACACACTTAGCCGGATTAAGCATCATCTTATAAACTCGCAGACTACCAAAAGTTTCCTTCAGATCATCTATCAACGTCTCCTCCTTTCTGGACTTCACCACAATATCATCCACATAAGCATGAACATTGCGCCCGATCTGATTATGAAGACAATTCTGCACACAACGCTGATAAGTCGCCTGGGCACTCTTGAGCCCAAAAGGCATAGATACATAGCAGAAGGCTCCAAAGGGAGTTTTGAAAGTTGTCTTTTCCTGGTCCTTAACTGCCATTTTAATCTGATGATAACCAGAATACGCATCCAGGAAGCTCAAACGCTCACAACCCGCCGTAGCATCAATGATCTGACCAATACGAGGGAGAGCAAAAGGATCAGCTGGACAAGCCTTGTTCAAATCTGTGTAGTCCCCACACATACGCCAAGTGCCATTCTTCTTAAGTACTAACACCGGATTAGCCAACCACTAAGGATGAAATACTTCAATGATAAATCCAGCCGCCAAGAGCCGGGCTACCTCCTCACCAATAGCCTTGCGTCTTTCTTCATTGAAGCGGTGGAGAAACTGTTTGACCGATTTAGACTTGGGATCGATATTAAGAGTGTGCTCAGCGAGTTCCCTCGGTACACCTGGCATGTCAGAAGGTTTCCATGCAAAGATGTCCCGGTTCTCACAGATGAATTCGATGAGCGCGCTTTCCTATTTCGGATCCAGTTTAGCAGTGATGCTAAACTGCTTGGATGAATCGCCAGGCACAAAATCAACCAGCTTCGTCTCATCAGCCGATTTAAACTTCAAGGCCGGATCATGCTCTGTAGTTGGCTTTTTCAAAGAAGTCATATCTGCCAGATCAACATTGTCCTTGTAGAACTTCAAGTCCTATGTTGCACAAACCGACTCAGCATAAGCCGCATCACCTTCTTCACATTCCAAAGCGATCTTATGGCTCCCATGTACCGTGATGGTCCCCTTATGACCCGGCATCTTGAGCTGCAGATAAACATAATAGGGCCTTGCCATGAACTTGGCATAAGTCGGCCGTCCAAACAAGGCATGATACGGGCTCTTGATTTTTACCACTTCAAAGGTCAATGTCTCTAATCTCGAATCATGATCATCCCCAAAAGCAACCTCCAGAGCTATCTTACCAACTGGATACACTGATTTCCCAGGCACCACACCATGAAAAATGGTGTTTGACAGTTTAAGATTTTTATCTGTCAACCCCATGCGATGGAAGGTTTCATAATAAAGAATATTGATACTACTCCCTCCATCCATGAGCACCTTGGTGAACTTATACCCTCCAACCTGAGGCGCCACCACCAATGCCAGATGACTGATGTCTACTACACAACCTTCTTCTTGTAGACGTTGTTGGGCCTCCAAGAGCAGAGGTTTGTAGAACAGTAGCAAATTTACCTCAAGTGGATGACCTAAGGTTTATCAATCCGTGGGAGGTGTAGGATGAAGATGGTCTCTCTCAAACAACCCTGCAACCAAATAACAAAGAGTTTCTTGTGTCCCCAACACACCCAATACAGTGGTAAATTGTATAGGTGCACTAGTTCGGCGAAGAGATGGTGATACAAGTGCAATATGGATGGTAGATATAGGTTTTTGTAATATGAAAATATAAAAACAGCAAGGTAACTAATGATAAAAGCGAGTGTAAACGGTATTGCAATGCTAGGAAACAAGGCCTAGGGTTCATACTTTCACTAGTGCAAGTTCTCTCAACAATAATAACATAATTGGATCATATAACTATCCCTCAACATGCAACAAAGAGTCACTCCAAAGTCACTAATAGAGGAGAACAAACGAAGAGATTACTGTAGGGTACGAAACCACCTCAAAGTTATTCTTTCTGATCGATCTATTCAAGAGTCCGTAGTAAAATAACACGAAGCTATTCTTTTCGTTCGATCTATCATAGAGTTTGTACTAGAATAACACCTTCAGACACAAATCAACCAAAACCCTAATGTCACCTAGATACTCCAATGTCACCTCAAGTATCCGTGGGTATGATTATACGATATGCATCACACAATCTCAGGTTCATCTATTCAACCAACACAAAGAACTTCAAAGAGTGCCCCAAAGTTTCTACCGGAGAGTCAAGACAAAAACGTGTGCCAACCCCTATGCATAGGTTCATGGGCGGAACCCGCAAGTTGATCACCAAAACATACATCAAGTGGATCACGTGATATCCCATTGTCACCACAGATAAGCATGGCAAGACATACATCAAGTGTTCTCAAATCCTTAAAGACTCAATCCGATAAGATAACTTCAAAGGGAAAACTCAATCCATTACAAGAGAGTAGAGAGGGGGAAACATCATAAGATCCAACTATAATAGAAAAGCTCGCGGTACATCAATATCGTAACACCTCAAGAACACGAGAGAGAGAGAGATCAAACACATAGCTACTGGTACATACCCTCAGCCCCGAGGGTGAACTACTCCCTCCTTGTCATGGAGAGCGCCGGGATGATGAAGATGGACACCGGTGAGGGATCCCCCCTATGGCAGGGTGCCGGAATAGGGTCCCGATTGGTTTTTGGTGGCTACGGAGGCTTGCGGTGGCGGAACTCCCGATCTAATCTGTTCCCCGATGATTTTAGGGTATATGGATATATAGGCGAAAGAAGCCGGTAAGGGGAGCCACGAGGGCCCCACGAGGGTGGAGGGCGCGCCCAGGGGGTGGGCGCGCCCCCCTGCCTCGTGCCTTCCTCGTTGCTTCCCTTACGTACACTCCATGTCTTCTGGATTGCTTCCGTTCCAAAAATAACTCTCCCGAAGGTTTCATTCCGTTTGGATTCCGTTTGATATTCCTTTTCTGCGAAACACTGAAACAAGGAGAAAAACAGAAACTGGCACTGGGCTCTGGGTTAATAAGTTAGTCCCAGAAATAATATAAAAGTGCATAGTAAAGCCCATTAAACATCCAAGATGGATAATATAATAGCATGAATACTTCATAAATTATAGATACGTTGGAGACATATCAGCATCCCCAAGCTTAATTTCTGCTCGTCCTCGAGTAGGTAAATGATAAAAGAAATAATTTATGAAGTGTGAATGCTAGCAGGTGCACAAGTTTGATCAATGATAATTTCAATCACCTTTTCTAGCATCATCATATGTCATAACGGTAGCTCAAAACTTTTCATGATCGAGTAACAAACTATTCACATGTTAAAGTATAGATCATAAACTTTCTTGAAAACGAACAAACCGTGTTATTAGTCATCAAACAATTACGATTCATCTTATTTTCAGGAAGAGTCTATGTCAGAGCTTTGATTTAGCAAATCCCACATACTCAACTATCATATAGTCTTCCATGAGTGCTACCACTCAAAGCATATTGTTAGAACAAATAGTATTCATCGGACACAGAGAAAGATAGGGGCTTAATATTTCGCCTCCGAACCTTTTACCTCAAGGGTAATGTCAACAGTAATAATTCATGCTCAAATATATTTGAATGACCATATATGCTTAGATCTTTCCATCACATGATGCTTGCCAACTAAAGAGTAGGTTGGAATGAGAAGGAATACTACTGACTCTTGCATAAAAGTAAAAGATAGGCCCTTCGCAGAGGGAAGCAGGGATTTGCAGAGGTGCTAGAGCTCGAAGCAAAAACAGAGATGAAAATAATTTTGAGAGGTATGCTTTCATTGTCAACATAACGACCAAGAGTTCCCAATATCTTCCATACTACATACATTATAGGCGGTTCCCACGCAGAAAGGTAAAGCTTTTCCTCCCCCTCCACCAACATTCACACTCCACGGCTTGTCCGAAACAACGGGTGCCGTCCAACTATCAACATTCCTGGGGGAGTTTTGTTTAAATTATTTGCGAATTTGTTTTTTATCTTTTGATCATAGGACTAGGCATCCCAGTTACCAGCCATTTTCTCGTGAATGATTAGCGGAGTCCACTCATCGTGAGAATAACCCACCTAGCATGGAAGATACTGACAGCCCCTAGTCGCTACATGAGCGATTCGGGCATACAAAACGGATTATTATTTGAAGGTTTAGAGTTTGGCACATGCAAATTTACTTGGAACGGCAGGTAAATACCGCATATAGGTAGATATGGTGGACACTCATGGAAGAAACTTGGTTTAAGGAATTTGGATGCACAAGCAGTATTCCCGCTTAGTACAGACATTTTGGCTAACAAAGGATTCTAAAAAGCAAGCACCACATGTTAGAGGATCCATAACAATATAACTTCTATACAAATATACCCAAGCATAACTCATTATGTTGTCTTCCTTGTCCAACTTCAACTAATTTGCTCAGGTTTGAAAATAATTAATGGGGCTCGCAATCATAGAAGATGTCCAAGATAGTATATTTATATGTGAAATCTCTCTTCCTTCAATATTCTTTCATGAATTGTTCAAGTGACCAATACAATGTTTGCTAACCTTCAAAAAATTTACCACCTCTACTTCTTATATGTGAAGGCATTACTCCCCATGGGAAAGGCATATGAAACATATATAATTTCAGATTTATGACATTCAAATCATTCAACCATTTACTCATAGGATATAAGTGAAACACACGAGTAAATGACAAACTACTCCAAAAAGATATAAGTGAAGATCAATGAGTAGTTAAATAATTATGTAGCTTTGTGAAGACTCTCTCTCATTTAAGAATTTCAGATCTTGGTATTTTATTCAAACAGCTAGCAAAGATAAAGAAAATAAAATGATGCTCCAAGCAAAACACATATCATGTGGTGAATAAAAATATAGCTCCAAGTAAAGTTACCGATGAACGAAGACGAAAGAGGGGATGCCTTCCGGGGCATCCCCAAGCTTAGGATCTTTGTTGTCCTTAAATATTAACTTGGGGTGCCTTGGGAATCCCCAACTTAGGCTCTTGCCACTCCTTATTCCATAGTCCATCGAATCTTTACCCAAAACTTGAAAACTTCACAACACAAAACTTAACAGAAAATCTCGTGAGCTCCGTTAGCGAAAGAAAACAAAACACCACTTCAAGGTACTGTAGTGAACTCATTATTTATTTATATTGGTGTTAAACCTACTGTATTCCAACTTCTCTATGGTTTATAAACTCTTTTACTAGCCATAGATTCATTAAAATAAGCAAACAACACACGAAAAACAGAATCTGTCAAAAACAGATCAGTCTGTAGTAATCTGTAACTAACGCAAACTTATGGAACTCCAAAAATTCTACCAAAATAGGAAGACCTAGATAATTTGTTTATTGATCTACTGCAATTGGAATAAGTATTTTATCACGTTCTGGTGATTTTAAACAATTGTTTTCGTGAACAGAAAGTTTCTGGAATTTTCAGCAAGATCAAATAACTATCATCCAAGAAGATCCTATAGGTCTTACTTGGCACAAACACTAATTAAAAAATGAAACCACATCTAACCAGAGGCTAGATGATTTATTTATTAGTAAACAGGAGCAAAAAGCAAAGAACAAAAATAAAAATTGGGTTGCCTCCCAACAAGCGCTAACGTTTAACGCCCCTAGCTAGGCATGATGATTTCAATGATGCTCACATAAAAGATAAGGATTGAAACATAAAGAGAGCATCATTAAGAATATGACTAGCACATTTAAGTTTAACCCACTTCCTATGCATAGGGATTTTGTGAGCAAACAACTTATGGGAACAAGAATCAACTTGCATAGGAAGGTAAAACAAGCATAACTTCAAGACTTTAAGCACATAGAGAGGAAACTTGATATTATTGCAATTCCTACAAGCATATGTTCCTCCCTCATAATAATTTTCAGTAGCATCATGAATGCATTCAACAATATAACTATCACATAAAGCATTCTTTTCATGATTTACAAGCATAGAAAATTTACTACTCTCCACATAAGCAAAATTCTTCTTATTCAGAATCGTGGGAGTATCATAAGAGACTTGAATACTATAAATTGTTTCCACATTCAAAGAGTAATGTTCAGAGAAAGGGTACTCATAATCATGACAAGTTTTATAAATATAATCTTCACTACTTTTTATAGCATAAGTATCATCGCAATAATCATCATAAGTAGCAACTTTGTTCTCATCATAATTAATGGAAACCTCTTCCAAGATAGTGGAATCATTACTAAATAAAGTCATGACCTCTCCAAATCCACTTTCATAATTATCACAATAAGATTCAACATCCTCCAAAATAGTGGGATAATTACTTCCTAAAGTTGACACTCTTCCAAACCCACTTTCATCAATATAATCATCATAAGTAGGAGGCATGCTATCATCATAACAAATTTGCATATCAAAACTTGGGAGGCTACAAACATCATCTTCATTAAACATAGCATCCCCAAACTTGGGACAAACATTAATTTCAGCAAATATATTCTCAAATATGTCATTCTCATCAAACATAGCTTCCCCAAGCTTGGGCCTTTTCATATAATAAGCATAATCACTCTCATCATTGATAGTATGGATAGCACCAATAGTATAACAATTATCATCATCACGATGAGTAGTAGGAGCAACATCATTTGGGAGGGATACCTTTTTACCTTTGCTTCTCCGTCTATTCTTTTTCTTCTTCACATCATGTGTGGGTTCAATCCTCTTTTTGGAGCTCCTTACTAAAGAGATTGGTCGAATAGAAGGCTCCTCCTCGTTACCTGATTCATCATAAGAAATAATAGGAGGACATTGGGAAGTCTCTTCCCTTTCATTAGTATTCTCTTCATCTTCTATTTGTTTTCTTGTCTTTATGTAATTGGCAATATAAGGATTTAAATGCAATTTACCGCACAATACATATAAATTTCCTCTAGATCAAAATCAAGAAGTTTATCACGGGCAAATACTGGAAGATAGTTTGTTATACGTTTCATTTCTTCATAACCCATAAGCAAACTAAGTTCATTATGATGTGCAAGGGAAATCAAGTCATCACAATTTTTGGAAACGATTAGATCATGAAACAATTTGCATCGGATATTTGAATGACCACGTTCATTGCAAAGTTCACAAGTACGGCTAAGAAAATTTAAATTTTCAGCACAAACATCTAGCCTTTCTTGCAAGCATTTAGTTTCCAAGTACTTATGCCTCTTGCAAAATCTATCTTCCCTAATTGGTGTGTACTCGCAAACTCTATGTATTCCACAAAAGTTGACATGCTTATAAGAGATATTTTCATCATGACTAGTGCAATCATCATTAGTACTATGGATATTCAAAGAATTCATACCAACAACATTGCAATCATGCTCATCATTCAAAGATTTAGTGCCAAACATTTTATAGACTTCTTCTTCTAGCACTTGAGCACAATTTTCCTTTCCATGATTCTCACGAAAGATATTAAAAAGATGAAGCGTATGAGGCAAACTCAATTCCATTTTTTGTAATTTTATTTTATAAACTAAACTAGTGATAAAACAAGAAACTAAAAGATTTGATTGCAAGATCTAAAGATATACCTTCAAGCACTCACCTCCCCGGCAACGGCGCCAGAAAAGAGCTTGATGTCTACTACACAACCTTCTTCTTGTAGACGTTGTTGGGCCTCCAAGTGCAGAGGTTTGTAGGACAGTAGCAAATTTCCCTCAAGTGGATGACCTAAGGTTTATCAATCCATGGAAGGTGTAGGATGAAGATGGTCTCTCTCAAACAACAACACTATTTCGGCGAAGAGATGGTGATACAAGTGCAATATGGATGGTAGATATAGGTTTTTGTAATCTGAAAATATAAAAACAGCAAGGTAACTAATGATAAAAGTGAGCGTAAACGGTATTGCAATGCTAGGAAACAAGGCCTAGGGTTCATACTTTCACTAGTGGAAGTTCTCTCAACAATAATAACATAATTGGATCATATAACTATCCCTCAACATGCAACAAAGAGCCACTCCAAAGTCACTTATAGAGGAGAACAAACGAAGAGATTATTGTAGGGTACGAAACCACCTCAAAGTTATTCTGTCTGATCGATCTATTCAAGAGTCCGTAGTAAAATAACACGAAGCTATTCTTTCCGTTCGATCTATCATAGAGTTCGTACTAGAATAACACCTTAAGACACAAATCAACCAAAACCCTAATGTCACCTAGATACTCCAATGTCACCTCAAGTATCCGTGGGTATGATTATACGATATGCATCACACAATCTCAGATTCATCTATTCAACCAACACAAAGAACTTCAAAGAGTGCCCCAAAGTTTCTACCGGAGAGTCAAGACAAAAACGTGTGCCAACCCCTATGCATAGGTTCATGGGCGGAACCCGCAAGTTGATCACCAAAACATACATCAAGTGGATCACGTGATATCCCATTGTCACCACAGATAAGCATGGCAAGACATACATCAAGTGTTCTCAAATCCTTAAAGACTCAATCCGATAAGATAACTTCAAAGGGAAAACTCAATCCATTACAAGAGAGTAGAGAGGGGGAAACATCATAAGATCCAACTATAATAGAAAAGCTCGCGGTACATCAAGATCGTAACACCTCAAGAACACGAGAGAGAGAGAGAGAGAGATCAAACACATAGCTACTGGTACATACACTCAGCCCCTTGTCATGGAGAGCGCCGGGATGATGAAGATGGACACCGGTGAGGGATCCCCCGTCCGGCAGGGTGCCGGAACAGGGTCTCGATTGGTTTTTGGTGGCTACAGAGGCTTGCGGCAGCGGAACTCCCGATCTATTCTGGTCCCTGATGGTTTTAAGGTATATGGATATATATAGGCGAAAGAAGTTGGTAAGGGGAGCCACGAGGGCTCCACGAGGGTGGAGGGCGCGCACAGGGGGGTGGGCGCGCCCCCTGCCTCGTGCCTTCCTCGTTGCTTCCCTTACGTACACTCCAAGTCTTTTGGATTGCTTCCGTTCCAAAAATAACTCTCCCGAAGGTTTCATTCCATTTGGACTCCGTTTGATATTCCTTTTCTGTGAAACACCGAAACAAGGAGAAAAACAGAAACTGGCACTGGGCTCTGGGTTAATAAGTTAGTATCAGAAATAATATAAAAGTGCATAGTAAAGCCCATTAAACATCCAAGATGGATAATATAATAGCATGAATAGTTCATAAATTATAGATACGTTGGAGACGTATCAATGACCCGGATTATCAACCTGGGGCGGATGATCCTCTCGACTCCACACAATGGGCTGTTCAGACCAGCGCAAGTAAAGGGGCACCGCCGGTTCAACGGAGTTCACTGCCCTTTTATGAAGCTTCTGATCGCGCTTGCACAGGCTAGTGGTGAAGACATGATACTGCCCACTATTCAACTGCTTCCGGTTGCTCTGGTAACCCGACTGCTGCTGCTGCTGACTCCCCTGATGATTATAACCACCCTGGCTACCCTGACTGCCTTGATTGCCAAGTCCGCTTTGATTACCTTGAAATCCTGAGCCAGAACTACCTCCACCATAACCCGTCCCATGAGAACTGGGTCCTGATCGCCGGACGGTCCATGATCAGATCAGAAAAGATCCGAATTTTTGAACTCCCGCATAATAAAGCAATCCTTCCAGAGGTGCGTGGCTGGCCTTTCTCGCGACCCGTGCTTTGGGCACGGCTGGTTTAACAGGCGCTCAAGATTGGGACCTGATCCTCCACTCCGCGGGGGCGGTTTACCCTTACGACGCTGACCATTATCCTGCGTGTTGGTGTTAGCCACAAAATCTAAACTGTTATCCGCTTTACGCTTACCGCTGTTTCCATGACCCGCCGGGTTATGCTGCTGCCCTTTGGTGCTGCCACTCTTCTTTCCCTTTCCCGGCTTTTCATCGTCAGACTCAGAGTCCTTGGTACTATCAGAGTCGGCATACTTAACCAGAGCTGCCATAAGCGTCCCCATGTCATTGCAATGACGCTTGAGCCGTCCCAACTTCAGCTTCAGAGGCGCGAACCAGCAATTGCCTTCCAACGTTAAAACTGCTGTATCAGCGTTGATGCGGTCCGGTGAATGCAAGATTTTGGAAACCCAGCGCACCCAATGGGTTGTCGATTCTCCTTCCTCTTGGACACAGGCAGCTAAGTCCACAATTGACATGGGCTGCTTGCACGTGTCCTTGAAATTCTGGATAAACCAGGCCCTTAACTCGGCCCATGACCCAATGGAGTTAGCTGGCAAGTTTTTCAACCAAGTGCGAGCTGTTCCCTCCAACATCATGGTGAAATATTTAGCACATGCCGCATCATCCACATCCAGCATCTCCATCGCCATCTCATAGCTTTCGACCCATGACTCGAGGGATAAGTCGGTAGTGTAATTGGGCACTTTACGTGGACCCTTGAAATCCTTGGGCAGCCGTACATTACGTAAAGCCGGGGTGAGACACGGCACCCCCAAAGAACTAGAGGTAACCCCTGGCTCTACCGAAGTTGTCGGACGAACCGGAGTAAGCTGACGGGCCGTGTACTGCGCCGCTAACTTGGCTTCTCGACGTGCTCTTCCTTGGTCCACCACGTTCTGAGCATCAACATCTCACCCACCGGGTTATGGCCATGAGGCGGATTACGATTCTGCGCACTGCTCGATACGGCCGGTTCATCCATATGCCTGCTGTAACTCCGGCTAGGGCGAGGGGTGGAATGAATCCTCTCATGGCTGTATGAATAGGCCTGCTGTTGAGTCAAAGCTGTCTGAAGGAGCTCTCTAGCCCGTCGTGTTTCAAGTGCTACTGGAGACTCGCCTTCGATCGGGAGAGCTGCCAATCGTGAAGCGGCGGCAACGATGTTATCCAACGGGTTAGAGTACTGACCCGGAGGTGTTGAAACATGCTGCGACAGGACATTGTTCTGACGAGGCGGATCCATCATGCGTGGCTGAACCGGCGCCCCCGTTCCAGGTGCCTCCACCCGGTTTACCACTGGCTGGTTACTGGTTCCTGCTCCTGGCGTGTTAAAGAGATTCCTTGCCTCATAAACCAGAGGCAGGTGAGACCGGTACCTTCTCCTCATGACATCATTTGACGCGCTCTGACCCAACATAAGCCGGTAAGCCTATGCCTCCAACTCGGCCCGCTCTGCAGCCATCCTGGTGTCCTCAGCTGCCAGGTCTGCTTTGGCCTGAGCTATCTAATCCTTCACTTTCGCAACTTCCGCGTTATGCTCATCCTGATTCGCCGGATTAACTTCTGCCGCTAGTAGCGTTGCCAAAGCGTCAAATAAGTCGGACAAAACCTGAGCCGGCGATCGCGCAAGGCCTCCTGCCCCGACTGCTGTCGCCGCTACTGATCCAGAAATCATTGTTGCTGCGGTCGAAGAGTGCTGCGCAGACTGTGTACCAGCCATAAAGATCGCAACCCGGCTCGGCGGATCGAAGGGGTCCGGAATACTGTCGCCATCGGAACAGCCCCCAAACCGGCCATCTTGCAGCTGGTACAATGACTCGGTATGTCCAGTAGATCACTCGTCATCATAGTAAACAACGGTTTCACCACCAGATGCCGATCTAACCTCAGATTCCGCTCCGCGGATGACTCCCACGAAGGCACGCTTCATGGCAGGCTGAACCCGGGCGGGTCTCGCACACTGAGCCGTTTCAACAATGTCGGTGCAGATGTCCGGCTCAGGGCCCGGTTCACCGATCTTGCCAATGAAAACGTGAATGCCGCCGAAGGGGACCCGGTACCCATACTCAATTGAGCCGGCCTCGGGGCCCCAGCCTGCGTCGTCGATGTAGAGCTTGCCGCGACGACTCTTGGTCATCCGGCCCACAGCGTATCCCTTGAGCCCTTCGAACCTGCCCTCTGAGAACTTGAAACCATCGTGCGATAGCCCCACGGTGGGCGCCAATTGTTGTGGTTTTGTCACGGCAGATGTCCTAGTGAGAGGACTTAGTCGTGGAGCCATCGAAACGGGTTAGCTTAAAGGGGTTAAAATGGGACAAAGGACACAAGGAGTTTATACTGGTTCGGCCCCTTGCGGTGAAGGTAAAAGCCTAATCCAGTTGATGTGGAATTGCTAGGGTTTCGATGACCAGGGAGCGAATCCGCTATGCCTGGCTCTCGAGTTCTTGTTTCTTGTCCCTAAACCGCCGCCGAGTCGTCCCTTTATATACACAGGTTGACGCCCGGCGGTTTACAGAATCCCGGCTGGCTCATAAACGTATCCGGCTCGGTTTCTGCCCTTTCCTATCTTACAACACAAGTTACATATCATATGGCGGTTTATGTCTACGGGCCCTAATCCGCCTTTGGGCCCTGGGCCTTCATGTTAGATATCCTCCGTAAAGCGCCATACTCCTTGTCTTCATGGGCTTCAATATGAATAACTCATTATGGGTATAACCCGGCCCCTCCTGGCCGGTTTATACTCAGTAGTAATATCCCCAACACCTTGCTTTTGCCTTTGTCAGCGAAGAGGATATGCTTCAGATGCAATGGAGATAAGGGAATGTCCATCAATAGATTCTTTTCACCAGTCATGTGATTTGTACATCCACTATCGAGGACCCACTCATTGGCTTTGGGTTGATGGTCCTGCAGATGAATTAGTGCAACTTACGAACTCATATACTTCATCAGTGAAGAATATGACATCAATTTCATCGGATCAATTTTATAGAGCAGTAGAACAGATAAAGCAGTATGAGGATGTGAGAAATGAAAGTTCATTTCTTCATGCTTAGCCTGCATCCTTTCCGGCATTTTCAGGTCTACAGCAAATTCTTCAGACGCTTGAGCACGTCTGGAGACCTGACCCTGCATTAGAGATTAGTTCTTTTTCTTCACCACCCACATCTGAAGGGGTGGCAAAGAGTTCATCACTCTGCGAGCTCCATACGAGAAAGGTGGCATAGAAGCCAGTCCACTTCGTTTCACATAAGAGGAGTTAGGGTAAGCATATGAATAAGCAGACAAATTCTTCAAGGACTTATGAATATAATGGTTGGAAGAATAATGCTCATATTCATAGCCCTTAGCTCTTCACTGCGAAACAGATGTGTGAGCACGATGATGATCATATGAGGACTTTGATCCTTTTGAGGAATTTGATCCATGTGAGGAATTTGGTCTGTATGAGGACTTGGATCCATATGAAGAATTTGGTCCATATGAAGAATTTGATCTGGGGTTCCTATTCTTCACAGGTGGTGTCATGATGACATTCACGTGAGGACTTTCAAGGCACTTTTTGGGAACCCAGATTTTCTTCACGGGGGAACCGTTCCTGCAGTTAGTGCCAACATATCTAGCAAATACTTCACCATTCTGATTTTTGAACAATTTGTAGTTGGAGTCAAATGACTCATCAGTGCAATGAGGAGATTCACTTGTAAAGCCAGATAAAGTAGATGGATCTACTGGAGGTCCCTTTGCAGCAACCCATGAGGTTTTGGGGTACTGCTCAGGCTTCCAATATGTTCCATCAGCATTGATTTTCCTCTTAAAGGCAATACCCTCTTTCCTAGGGTTCCTGTTGAGGATCTGCTTTTTAAGCACATCACAAAGAGTCTGATGCCCTTTGAGGCTTTTGTACATGCCTGTCATGTACAATTCCTTCAGCCCTGCATCATCAGTGATACTAGCATTGTCCTCAGATGAGGAATTAGTGATAGCAGAGACAGTTGAAGAATTTGTAACATTTGAAGCATTTGAACATTCAGGTGAAGAATTAGCAGTTTCACGTTCAATGCACTTCATACATGGAGGAATAAATTCTTCCTGAGCAGCGCTGGTTTGTTGAGCAAGTAATGAATTGCGCTCCTTCTGAAGATCTTCATAACTCACTCTTATATTTTCATGATCTTGCTTTCTTTGAAGAAATTCATAAGAAAGCTTCTCATGATCAGATAAGAGAGTGTTATGATGACCTTGAAGGTTGTCAAACCTAGACTGAAGTCTCTGAAGATTTTCAGTTAAGGTTTTAGTGCGATCCATTTCTTCACCCAACATATCATCACTTTTGTCTAGCATGTTTTGAACCTTTTCAAAAGCCTTTTGTTGTTTCACAGCAATCTTAGCAAGTTTAGAATAGCTGGTCTTGAGGTTTTCATCAGATTCATCCTCACTAGATTCAGAGGAGGTATATTTGAGTACCTTTGTCGGTGTCAAAACCGGCGGATTTCGGGTAGGGGGTCCCGAACTGTGCGTCTAAGGCGGATGGTAACAGGAGGCGGGGGACACGATGTTTACCCAGGTTCGGGCCCTCTCGATGGAGGTAATACCATACTTCCTGCTTGATTGATCTTGATGATATGAGTATTACAAGAGTTGATCTACCACGAGATCGTAGAGGCTAAACCCTAGAAGCTAGCCTATGGTATGATTGTTGTTGTCCTACGGACTAAACCCTCCGGTTTATATAGACACCGGAGGGGGCTAGGGTTACACAGAGTCGGTTACAAGGGAGGAGCTCTACATATCCGTATTGCCAAGCTTGCCTTCCACGCCAAGGAGAGTCCCACCCGGACACGGGACGAAGTCTTCAATCTTGTATCTTCATAGTCCAACAGTCCGGCCAAAGGATATAGTCCGGCTGTCCGAGGACCCCCTAATCCAGGACTCCCTCAGTAGCCCCTGAACCAGGCTGCAATGACAATGAGTCCGGTGTGCAGATTGTCTTCGGCATTGCAAGGCGGGTTCCTCCTCCGAATACTCCATAGAAGATTTTGAACACAAGGATAGTGTCCGGCTCTGCAAAACAAATTCCACATACCACCGTAGAGAGAATAATATTTCCACAAATCTAATCTGCTGACAGCTTTTCATAACGTGACGTTCTGCCGTGGTCTGGTCATGACGAACCGTTTTTTCGAGCCTGCCACTGCACGTGTTGCGAGGCGGTTTATTGGCACGTCCTGTCGAAGCAGAGATCTTGTCCCTCTTTTCACGGGATTCTCATCAATACGGGTGCGGGTAACCCAACCGCGCCATCAATTACGGTGCTTGGGGGATAAGCGGTTTTACCGGGCAAGTGGGGAGGCGCAGAATACCTGCTGCCTTTATAAGGGGATAAGAACGCCCATTCGCACCCACGCTTTCTTCTTCCCGATCCATTCCCCTCCGCCCGAGCTCCAGCGCCCAAGCGTTCATCTTTTCTGCCCACAAAGGCCTTCCGAAAATGTCCGGATCCGGAGCAGGAGGCAAATGGATGGCCTCTACCGTCCGGGAGAAGGATATCAAAAAGCTTCGGGAGGCCGGGTATCTGGCCAAGAAAATCAGCCACCATCTCCCGACGGCGGGACAGATCGTCCCTACTCCGGAACCCCACGAGAGGGTTGTATTCCTCCCTCACTTTGTCCGCGGGCTAGGGTTTCCCCTCCACCCGTTCGTTCGCGGCATCATGTATTACTATGGGATCGATCTTCACGATCTGTCCCCTAATTCCTTCCTCAACATCTCGACATTCATTGTCGTGTGCGAGGCTTTTCTCCGCATCTCGCCACACTTCGGCTTATGGCTGAAGATTTTTAATGTGAAGCCCAAGGTAGTGGGCGGCGAGCACGCCGAGTGCGGGGGCGCTATGGTGAGCAAGATGCCCAATGTCATATGGCCAACAGGCACCTTTAACGATTCTGTCAAGGAGTGGCAACAGCAGTGGTTTTATATCACTGAGCCGCGCGGCACGGAATGGGCCGCTACTCCCGAGTTTCGATCCGGTGCCCCCCTGCGGCTTACATCCTGGGTCAAGAAGGGCCTGGACTGGTCCTCGTCCGACGAACTGTCGGTGCTCCAGACGCGCGTTAAAGATATGGGAGACAAGAACATTGAACTTGTCAATGTAGTCCAGGTGATGTTAGTTCGCCGGATCCTGCCTTGTCAACACCGGACTTGCAATCTATGGGAATTCGATCCGGCCAGGCACCAAACCTTACGAGAGCTTTTCGGCTCCTCGCACAAGGACATCTGGAAGGTGCTTTTCAAGTCCAGCAAATCATGGCCGGACTCCGCCGAGGACCGCGGGTACCAACTGTCCCGCCCTGCAAGTTCGGTAAGTCATCATACTTTTTATCCGCATAACCCAAAGGAAGCGCTTAACGTGTTTTCTACAACTCTCCCAGGGCTGGACGAAGAAGGCAGAGCGGATCCATTGTCCGGCCCCGCTGCCCGAAGAACCGGCCGTCCCACTTCTGACGAAGATGCTGGTCCCGGCGCCTTACAAGGTGCCGAAGAAGACGACCGAGAAGGAGGCCAAAAAGACCCGGGCGGCCTTCGTCGCCGCGGCACTTCGGACACAATATCCGAAGGCTCTGATGCCCGTTCCGCCTCCGAAGAGGACGAGGAGGAGGAGGAAGATGAATCCCCTGTGGGGGGAAGAAAGAAGAGGACGGCCTCCGTACACTTGGAGGCCGAGCCGCCCAAAAGGGGAAAGGCTCCTCCTCCGGAGGAGTCCACTGCCGCCCCGATAGCGGCCCGGCGTGGGATCCCAGGGCCCAGCCCCTGGTGAACTCGTGAGTATATAAAATCTGAGTACGTTTATGCGTCCAGACTCATCATGGCATAGTATTTTAACCTGAGCCATATTTTTTGTAGTCCGGCGAGGTCCCGTACCAAACAATCCTCATCAGAGGATTCGCTGAGCTCGGATGCTATGGAGAGCGGGACGCCCCCGAAGGCCCCTTCCTCCAAACATGTGCATAACACCGAGGCTTCATCCCAGAAGGACCCCGGCCAAGGAGGAGAGGAAAAGACTGTGAAGGTGGTGCCTGGGGGTCAAACTTCAGGGGCCGGACACATGGGGGAGAAAATTCCCATGGGAGCTGACGGCGGGGGCCATCTGGAATTCGGCTCCCAGCCGGATACAGTTCCGGAGACCAATACGGCTCCAGAATCAGGCAGGCAGCCTCTCTCAGCTGGAGGGGACATGCCTGTTCCACCGGCAACCTCTGTCCAACCAGAGGTGTCGGATGCTTTGTTGGTGGCGCTGAAGAGCGCCTCCATCGTCGATGAACACCGTGCCCTTATGGGTGCGGTGATTGAGAAGATTCAGTCTGCTGAGAGTGGACTGAATGGAGCCTGTATCAGCCTTATAAAAGGTTTTGAGGTATGTTTTATGAGGTTTCGAAGAGTGTCATGGTATGGATAGTAGCCCCTGATACACTGTTCGGTGAAAGAAAGAACCGGACAGAGGATCAAATTTATGTTCGCAGGAAGACTCATTGAATGACATCTATTTCTCTTCTGTATAAGCAGGCGTCTGTAGCGGCTGCTGCCTGCTCATACTGCGGAGATCTCCGGACTGAATCAAAATCTGGAGCGGGCCAAAGAAGAACTTGGCCAGTTGAAAATGCAGTTGGGGGATAAACAAGGTATGCACAAGTCTTGTTCGCGTTTATTGCGAATGAATTTTTAGTATGATGAAATAAGCTTCATGATTTGCGCTAGGGATGGTGACCGAAGTCGAGGCTCTTAAGAAGGCTGTGGCCGAAGCAGAGAAATAGGCAGCCACAGAGCGGGCTCTTCGTGAGAAGCATGAGGCCAGGGTTATTAAAGCTGAGCAGGAGCTGCAAGAGGACGTGAGGAAATGCGAGACCTTGGAGCAGAGTTTAACGGAAAAAGAATCCGAACTCACCAAGGCGCATCAAGCCACGAACGATGCCCTGGGGGAAACCCAAAGCACCCTGCAGGGGATCCAAGAGGCGAGAAAGATCACGGCGGGTAAGGCTTTTTACATGTAAAGCAAGTATTTGAGGGGAAAATTATGTTTCTAATTTTGAATTCGGATTTCTCAGGGGTATTTGCCGAGCTGCCCCATAGCATATCAGATGCCGCCCAATTCTACCGAGTCGAAGAAAGGAACACTACGGATAAGCTCTTCTGGTCGCACTATTTGGCACCGAATTATCCGGTGCCCTTTGTCGATCAACTGCAACAGCTGACCGAACTGCATAAGGCGGCAGAACTGGCCATGAAGGATATGATCATCCGGCTATGGCCCGCCGAGCCGATTCCAAGCAGCTACTTCGGGCTCGTGACGCGGCTTGTGAGTGCCTGCCCGCGACTTGATGTCATCAAGCGGTCGGTCTATATAGAAGGTGCGCGAATGGCCTTCGCCCGCGCAAAGGTGCACTGGGGGGAGATGGATGCTGAAAAGTTGATGATCGAAGGGCCGCCAGAGGGGAAGGAGCACCGCAAGCCTGAATTATATTATGAGAGTTTCCGGAAAGGATCCTACCTTGCAGCGGAGCTATGTAGCAAGGACATTATATTTCCATGAATGCAAATCATGTTGTCCTTTGTAATGTTTGAACAAGGTCACTTATATTATTTATTGCTTGTTATATAAAAGTTTATCCTCCTGCACGGCCGTTTTATATATTAATCCTGAGAGGCTGCCAGTCATCGGCTTCTGCCCCCACGTAAGAAGTACGGGGGTGTTCGGGATAAACCTAATCACTCTTTATCCCAGTTTTGGGTCCTTCGAAGGAGGTGTTCAGCACAACGAACCAGGCAATCGGACTATAAGGCTTTATCACTCTCACTTAGCCATAGGAGCTTTAGGAAGGTAGGCGCAGACCCTGGTGTTCGGAAGACCGCTCGGGGGGCTCTATAAGCACCTGATCGGAAGAAAAACCGATCCATCGCACGCTGCATTGGTTATGGCATTATGCGGAAGAAATCCTTAAAGATTTTGTAACCTCTCGAACAGCTGACCAGCTCTCGCCGTATCATGACAGTCAGTTTTCGGCTTTCTCTACTGAGGTGCTCGTCCGGAAGAACCGGGACACAATCGCAGTAGTTCTCCCAGTGCTACCTTAGCCGATATAGCGGAACGTAAGGTACCAAAACATGGGAGCCGGGCAACCCAACTATTGACCCAAGACATGATTCAGAGCTGATGCATATAATGCTATAGGTTTGGGGTGCCGAACTTCCGTGAAGGTGTTTGGACTTTATTGCTGTGTTATGGGTAAAACGAAGCCCCTGGCATATTTTAAGGCATATCGCTGTGTACGGATGCCACATGACAAAAGAATTTCAATAAGAAATAATAGCAGGTAAGCGTCATATAAATCCACATGTTGTATTTGAATAGTACGTCTATGCGTATGAGTACAGGTAATGTGATAAAAAAGGAATATGACTGCGGAACCTGCTGAGACCAGGGGGGAAGAAGCTGAGTGCGGATCCGGAGTATAGCCGGATGGTCATTGCGGGGAATGTCTAAGGATTCCCTTGCGCGTTCAAGCTGCCTCCGTATCGCCCGTCCTGGTCGGTGCAAAGGTGAACCTGCGAAGGAAATGTAAAAAACGTTTGCGTGCCGGAGAGTGGTTGAGCCGCCAAGTGCGGCCTGTCCTGGCCTTCGCCAGAGCGTTTAATCGAGCTCTGGACGAGTTGGGCTATCCTTCCATGAAGTAGTTCGGAGTCCCTTGACGGTGTTCGGGAGCCTGGACGTCGACTCGAGGTTCGGCTGCCAGGTGCTGCTCATTGCTTCTGCTGTTAAGGCAGTGATGTACTTGTTGGTGCCGAGGGAAGCTTCGGCCTTGCCATTAACCGTGATGACGCCACGTGGACCGGCATCTTGAGCTTACGGTAGGCATAATGTTGCACCGCGTTGAATCGAGCGAATGCGGTTCGTCCGAGCAGTGCCTGATAATCACTGCGGAAAGGGATGGTTTCGAAGATTAACTCTTCGGTACGGTAATTTTCTGGTGATCCGAAGACTACCTCAAGGGCGATGGAGCCTGTACAGCTGGCTTCCACACCTGGTATAATGCCTCTGAAAGTGGCTTTAGTGGGTTTGATCGCCAAATGATCGATGCCCATCTTGCACACTGTGTCCTGGTAAAGCAGATTTAGACTGCTGCCTCCGTCCATAAGGACTCGTGTGAGGTGGAACCCGTCAATTATTGGGTCGAGGACTAGTGCGGCTGGATTGCCATGACTGGCGTTAACCATCCGTGCGGTTGAAGGTGACCGGCCCTAGTTTATATTGTGGGCCGACTAGTTTCGTTGAGTCGGCATCCCTAAGGGTGCATAGTCGGTCCGAGTTGGGAATTTGGGTGGTGTTTACCATATTCACCGATTGAATATGCGGGGGAAATTTCTTTTGCCCTCCTGTGTTCAGTGATCTGGGCTCTTCATCGCCATCATCGCTTTGAGACCCCCCTTCTCCGTTTTTGGCGCCTGCCCTGCCGGCTTGTTTGAAGACCCAGCATTCTCTGTTGGTATGGGTGGCTGGCATTCCTGGGGTGCCATGAATTTGGCATTGGAGATCGAGTATGCAGTCCAGACTGGATGGACCCGAATTGTTATTTTTGAGTGGCCCTTTCCGCTGACCGGACTTTGAGCCCCTAAACCCGGCATTAACAGTCGTATCTTCGGCGTTTTCACCATATTTGTGGTGCTTGTGTTTGTTGCGTCGTGGTTTGCCGTTGCTATCCCTGGCCTCTGATGTGCCAGGTTTGCTTGTTGTATTGTTACTACGAGCCAACCAGCTATCTTCGCCCGCGCAAAAGCGGGTCATAAGTGTCGTGAGGGCTGCCATGGATTTTGGCTTCTCTTGGCCGAGGTGCCGGGCGAGCCATTCGTCACGGATGTTATGGTTAAATGCCGCTAAGGCCTCTGCATCGGACAGTCGACAATTTGGTTCTTCTTAGTTAGGAACCGGGTCCAGAATTTCCTGGCCGATTCCCCTGGCTGCTGAGTTATATGACTTAAATCGTCAGCGTCCGGCGGTCGCACATAAGTGCCCTGGAAATTGTCTAGAAATGCATCTGCCAGGCTCTCCCAACTTCCGATGGAGTTTGTCGGCAAGCTATTTAGCCAATGCCGAGCCGACCCTTTGAGTTTTAGCGGGAGATACTTGATGGCATGTAAATCATCCCCGCGGGCCATGTGAATGTGGAGGAAGAAGTCTTCTATCCATACCGCGGGGTCTGTAGTACCATCATATGTTTGAATGTTTACGGGTTTAAACCCTTCCGGGAATTCGTGATCCATTACTTCATCGGTGAAGCATAGGGGGTGTGTGGCCCCTCTGTGCCAGGCTATGTCACGACGTAGTTCATACGAGTCTTGTCTGCTGTATTTGGCCCGGCCGTATTTGCTTTTTGTGTATCCGGCGTGACGATCATCATCACGCGTTGGGGCGTGACCCCGTGATCCGTAGATCGATCTTGTATGTTTTGCTTTGTTTTCCAATATGTCTCGCAGGTCCCGCGTGTTGCCCGGGCCTTGGTATTTTTGTTTGAATGGCGGCGGGGTGCGGGCTGGGCTTCGTGCTGATATGCCTCTTTGTCTCGGCCACGAGGTGGCCGATCAGCCGCATCATACGCTGGTGATGTAGGTTTCAATGCTTCCTCCTCGAGTTGGGGTAGCACCCTGCGCTTTGGGTAACTCTTGGTTGGGCGCTTGAGTTCGTATTCCTCGGCCGCGAGGACTTCAGTCCATCTATCCGCTAGCAGATCTTGATCAGCTCGAAGCTGTTGTTGCTTTTTCTTCAGGCTGTTTGCTGTGGCTATGAGCTGGCGCTTGAAGTGCTCCTGCTCGACGGGATCCTCGGGCACGGTAAATTCTTCATCACCAAGGCTCACCTCGTCTTCGGAGAGAGGCATGTAATTGTCATCCTCTGATTCTCCGTTTGCTGTCTATTCCGGAGGGCTAGCTTGTTCATCCTCCCGCTCGAGGTCTGGCTGGAGGGGATTGTCGTCGTCTTCGGCACTATCCGGAGCGTTATTGTCTCTTGTGCCGGTATCGCTGCTTTTGCTATGGCGGGACTTAGAGCGGTGCCGCTGACGTCAGTGCTTGGATTGCTTCTTGGAGGGATTATCCTCCGTTGTCTTATCGACATCGCCTTCTTTGGGGGTGTCCACCAAGTATATATCATATGATGAGGTGGCAGCCCAGTGCCCTGTGGGCGGTGGTTCCTGTTCGTCTCCTGCATCGCTTTCCATACTGTCGATGTCTTCGGAGCCGAAATCGAGCATGTCGGTTAAATCGTCGACAGTGGCTACTAAGTGGGCAGTGGGTGGGCAGCGAATTTCTTCGTCGTCCGCATCCCATTCTAGCCGGACATAGTTCGGCCAAGGGTCTCCTGACAAGGAGAGAGACCTCAATGAGTTTAGCACGTCGCCCAGTGGTGAGTGCTGAAAGATATCCACGAAGGAAAACTCCATGATCGGTGCCCAATCAGATTCGATAGGCACGGATGCAGGCGGTTCGAAGCCCGTGGCCGGGGACGAATCCAAATGTCCGGCAACACAGGTCTCATAAGAGGTGAAGTCAGTATTCGGCTCTATCGCCGCTGAGTGTGCGGCCTCCGTGGCGGGGTCCATCCACCTGTCCTTGGACGGCATAATCTGCTCCGGATCGAGGGCCGGAGTAGCTGCAGGTGGGATCTCCCGAACACTGTCCGTCGGCAGAGCTAAGTCATGCCTGTCGTGACTGTGCGGCACACCTGACATGGGCTCGAATCCGTCAAAGATCAAGTCTCCGCGGATGTCGGCAGTATAGTTCAAGCTTCCAAACCTGACCTGATGGCCAGGGGCGTAGCTTTCGATCTGCTCCAGATGGCCAAGCGAGTTGGCACGCAGTGTGAAGCCGCCGAATACAAAGATCTGTCCGGGGGGAAAAACCTCACCCTGGATCGCATCGTTGCCGATGATCGAAGGGGCCATCAAACCTTGTGGTGACGGCGTAGTGGAACTCTCAATGAAAGCACCAATGTCGGTGTCAAAACCGGCGGATCTCGGGTAGGGGGGTCCCGAACTATGCGTCTAAGGCGGATGGTAGCAGGAGGCGGGGGACACGATGTTTACCCAGGTTCGGGCCCTCTCGATGGAGGTAATACCCTACTTCCTGCTTGATTGATCTTGATGATATGAGTGTTACAAGAGTTGATCTACCACGAGATCGTAGAGGCTAAACCCTAGAAGCTAGCCTATGGTATGATTGTTTTTGTCCTACGGACTAAACCCTTCGGTTTATATAGACACCGGAGGGGGCTAGGGTTACATAGAGTCGGTTACAAGGGAGGAGATCTACATATATGTATTGCCAAGCTTGCCTTCCACGCCAAGGAGAGTCCCACCCGGACACGGGACGAAGTCTTCAATCTTGTATCTTCATAGTCCAATAGTCCGCCCAAAGGATATAGTCCGGCTGTCCGAGGACCCCCTAATCCAGGACTCCCTCAACCTTGGCACCCTTTGCCATGAAGCAATAGGTGGGAGCGTAGTCATCATTGCCTTCATCAGCCTTGTTGGTGAAGTAATTTTCTTCAGAGTTAAAGATGGGCTTGCTGACGAATGCAGTAGCGAGAGCTAGGCTCGCCACACCGGACTCGGACTCCTCAGATGCCTCCTCTTCCTCATGTTCCTCAGATTCAGCCTCAGAGTCCATTTCCTTGCCAATGAATGCCAGAGCCTTCTTGGAGCTGCTCTTCTTGTGAGATGAAGACTTCGAGGATTTTGAGGATGAAGACTTTGAAGATTTCTTCTTCTTCTTTGAGTCATCAGAACTGTAATCCTTGTATTTCTTCTTCTTTGATTCCTTTTCCCACTGAGGACAATCTTGAATGTAGTGACCAGGTTTCTTGCATTTGTGGCATAGCCTCTTCTTGTAGTCACTGGATGAGGAATCATTGCTCCTTGAGGATTTTCCAAAGCGACCACTGATGTCTACTACACAACCTTCTTCTTGTAGACGTTGTTGGGCCTCCAAGTGCAGAGGTTTGTAGGACAGTAGCAAATTTCCCTCAAGTGGATGACCTAAGGTTAATCAATCCGTGGGAGGTGTAGGATGAAGATGGTCTCTCTCAAACAACCCTGCAACCAAATAACAAAGAGTCTCTTGTGTCCCCAACACACCTAATACAATGGTAAATTGAATAGGTGCACTAGTTCGGCGAAGAGATGGTGATACAAGTGCAATATGGATGGTAGATATAGGTTTTTGTAATATGAAAATATAAAAACAGCAAGGTAACTAATGATAAAAGTGAGCGTAAACGGTATTGCAATGCTAGGAAACAAGGCCTAGGGTTCATACTTTCGCTAGTGCAAGTTCTCTCAACAATAATAACATAATTGGATCATATAATAATCATTCAACATGCAACAAAGAGTCACTCTAAAGTCACTAATAGCGGTGAACAAACGAAGAGATTATTGTAGGATACGAAACCACCTCAAAGTTATTATTTCCGATCAATCCATTGGGCTATTCCTATAAGTGTCACAAACAGCCCTAGAGTTCGTAGTAAAATAACACCTTAAGACACACATCAACCAAAACCCTAATGTCACCTAGATACTCCAATGTCACCTCAAGTATCCGTGGGTATGATTATACGATATGCATCACACAATCTCAGATTCATCTATTCAAACCAACACAAAGTACTTCAAAGAGTGCCCCAAAGTTTCTACCGGAGAGTCAAGATGAAAACATGTGCCAACCCCTATGCATAGGTTCATGGGCGGAACCCGCAAGTTGATCACCAAAACATACATCAAGTGAATCAATAGAATACCCCATTGTCACCACAAGTATCCCACGCAAGACATACATCAAGTGTTCTCAAATCCTTAAAGACTCAATCCGATAAGATAACTTCAAAGGGAAAACTCAATCCATTACAAGAGAGTAGAGGGGGAGAAACATCATAAGATCCAACAATAGTAGCAAAGCTCGCGATACATCAAGATCGTGCCAGATCAAGAACACGAGAGAGAGAGAGATCAAACACATAGCTACTGGTACATACCCTCAGCCCGAGGGTGAACTACTCCCTCCTCATCATGGAGAGCGCCAGGATGATGAAGATGGCCACCGGTGAGGGTTCCCCCCCTCCGGCAGGGTGCCGGAACAGGGTCCCGATTGGTTTTTGGTGGCTACAGAGGCTTGCGGCGGCTGAACTTCCGATCTATTCTGTTCTTCGATGGTTTTAGGGTATATTGGTATATATAGGAGGAAGAAATACGTCAGGGGAGCCACGAGGGGCCCGCGAGGGTGGAGGGCGCGCCCAGGGGGTGGGCGCGCCCCCTGCCTCGTGCCGTCCTCGTTGATTCCCTGACGTACACTCCAAGTCCCCTGAATTGCTTCCATTCCAAACATAACTTTCCCGAAGGTTTCATTCCGTTTGGACTCCGTTTGATATTCCTTTTCTGTGAAACACTGAAACAAGGGAAAAACAGAAACTGGCACTGGGCTCTGGGTTAATAGGTTAGTCCCAAAAATAATACAAAAGTGCATAATAAATCCCATAAACATCCAAAACAGATAATATAATAGCATGGAACAATCAAAAATTATAGATACGTTGGAGACGTATCAGCATCCCCAAGCTTAATTCCTGCTCATCCTCGAGTAGGTAAATGCTAAAAACAAAATTTTTGATGTGGAATGCTACTTGGCATAATTTCAATGTAATTCTTCTTAATTGTGGTATGAATATTCAGATCCGAAAGATTCAAGATAAAAGTTCATATTGACATAAAAGTAATAATACTTCAAGCATACTAACTAAGCAATTATGTCCTCTCAAAATAACATGGCGAAAGAAAGTTCATCCCTACAAAATCATATAGTTTATTCATGCTCCATTTTCGTCACACAAGAATGATCTCATCATGCACAACCCCGATGACAAGCCAAGCAATTGTTTCATACTTTAGTAATCTCAAACTTTTTCAACCTTCACGCAATACATGAGCGTCAGCCATGGATATAGCACTATGGGTGGAATAGAATATAATGATGGGGGTTATGTGGAGAAGACAAAAAAGGAGAAAGTCTCACATCAACGCAGCTAATCAATGAGCTATGGAGGTGCCCATCGATTGATGTTAATTCAAGGAGTAGGGATTGCCATGCAATGGATGCACTAAAGCTATACATGTATGAAAGCTCAACAAAAGAAACTAAGTGGGTGTGCATCCAACTTGCTTGCTCACGAAGACCTAGGGCATTTGAGGAAGCCCATTGTTGGAATATACAAGCCAAGTTCTATAATGAAAAATTCCCACTAGTATATGAAAGTGACAAAACAAGAGACTCTCTATCATGAAGATTATGGTGCTACTTTGAAGCACAAGTGTGGTAAAAAGGATAGTAACATTGTCCCTTCTCTCTTTTTCTCTCTTTTTTTGGGCCTTCTTCTTTTTTTATGGCCTTTCTCTTTTTTCCCTCACTTGGGACAATTCTCTAGAAAATGATGATCATCACACTTCTATTTATTTACAACTCAATGATTACAACTCGATACTAGAACAAAGTATGACTCTATATGAATGCCTCCGGCGGTGTACTGGGATATGCAATGAACCAAGAGTGACATGTATGAAAGAATTATGAATGGTGGCTTTGCCACAAATACTATGTCAACTACATGATCATGCAAAGCAATATGACAATGATGAATGTGTCATGATAAACGAAACGGTGGAAAGTTGCATGGCAATATATCTCGGAATGGCTATGGAATGCCATAATAGGTAGGTATGGTGGCTGTTTTGAGGAAGATATAAGGAGGTTTATGTGTGAAAGAGCATATCATATCATGGGGTTTGGATGCACCGGCGAAGTTTGCACCAACTCTCAATGTGAGAAAGGGCAATGCACGGTACCGAAGAGGCTAGCAATGATGGAAGGGTAAGAGTGCGTATAATCCATGGACTCAACATTAGTCATAAAGAACTCACATACTTATTGCAAAAATCTACAAGTCATCAAAAACCAAGCACTACGCGCATGCTCCTAGGGGGATAGATTGGTAGGAAAAGACCATCGCTCGTCCCCAACCGCCACTCATAAGGAGGACAATCAAAGAACACCTCATGTTTCAAATTTGTTACATAACGTTTACCATACGTGCATGCTACGGGACTTGCAAACTTCAACACAAGTATTTCTCAAATTCACAACTACTCAACTAGCACAACTTTAATCTCACTACCTCCATATCTCAAAACAATCATCAAGCATCAAACTTCTCTTAGTGTTCAACACACTCATAAGAAAGTTTTTACTAGTCTTGAATACCTAGCATATTAGGATTAAGCAAATTACCATGCTGTTTAAGACTCTCAAAATAATATAAGTGAAGCATGAGAGTTCATCTATTTCTTCAAAATAAAACCACCATTGTGCTCTAAAAGATATAAGTGAAGCACTAGAGCAAACGACAGACTACCCCGAAAGATATAAGTGAAGATCAATGAGTAGTTGAATAATTATGCAGACTCTCTAACATTTAAGGATTTCAGATCTTGGTACTTTATTAAAAACGCAAGCAAAGCTAAAGAAAATAAAATGACGCTCCAAGCAAAACACATATCATGTGGTGAATAAAAATATAGCTCCAAGTAAAGTTACCGATGAACGAAGACGAAAGAGGGGATGCCATCCGGGCCATCCCCAAGCTTTGGCTCTTGGTTATCCTTGAATATTACCTTGGGGTGCCTTGGGCATCCCCAAGCTTAGGCTCTTGCCACTCCTTATTCCGTAGTCCATCGAATCTTTATGTAACATCCCAAATTTCCAATTTGGAATGTTATATATAGATCATTCATGCATATAATTTTTTTGGCTGCATTTTGTTTCACGATCCTCGAAATCCTAAGCAACTCAAGGACCCGCGAAGAGAGTTGGGGATTTCCATTTTTTCATATTCGAATTTTATCAAATATTGAAACGAGGATTATTTGTTCTAATTATTTTTCTCTCCGAAAATATTTCGTATTGAAATATATGAGAGGAGATAATATGACTTCTCCAAAATAAATGAAATATTGGACGAAAAATATTAAAATCAAATATTGGATTTTATTCGGAGTTTTGTCGCTATTTTATTTGAATTAGGAAAAATATGCGTTTCTCAAAATTGCATTTTAGGCCCAAATAAATGTTCACCTTGTCCGGCCTATTTTTAAAGGACGGGGAAAATTTATTTCGGAATTTCTGGAGTCCGTTTAGTATTTCTTTTCTTACTTTTTCTGCACGTCAGATTTTAAAAAAAAGTCAAACCGACTCCGCGCCGTACCCGAGCGGGACTCCGCCCGGGGGGGGGGGGGCTTTATAAGCCACGCCGGCCGAGCCCACCGCAGCCCAAACCAGCACCGCCCCCGCCCGACCCGCCGCCTCGCCTCGCGTGCAGCGCCACCGCCGCCGCGCCGTCTCGCCGGACCCGAGGAAGCCGCCCCGGTTTTCGTGAGAAAACCGTTTTGGTTTTTTTCGAAACCCTAGATCCGTTTTTTTATATAGATCCGGTTCAGTTTATTTTCGGTTTAGTTATTTAGCGAACGCCCGTTTTACGTTCTTTTTAACGAACGGTTTTCACCGTTTAACCGCAGACAGCGAACGTTCGTTCGTTAGCCTTTTCGTCAGTTTTTCTTTTTCTCAGATTTTCCGTTATTATTTTCGATCGTGATTTCTGATCCGATTTTCGTTTTAGTTTATCTTTTCGCTCGTTTATCGGAATCAGGCGATTCAAGCGCCTAGATCTTCATCTCGAAACCCTCTTTCTGTTTAACCAACTTGAACAAGATTTTGGTACTATAAAATTTGACTTTAGTTCAGATTAGTAAACGAATCTTGTTTCTTTCGCAGTTTGAGTTTCGTTGCTCTGTTTGATTTGATTCTTTTTGCAAACCGGAGTTCTTATGTTGAACTTTCTGGTCAATTCTTCTTATTTGAGTTTTGCCCATGCGTCTTTGCTTGATTGCTTATGTATGCTACTGTTTGTTTGCCATAGAATTCTCGGAGTGCGAAGCGTGTTACTACGAGTCTCTAGGTTTCGCGGATCCTCAGCAAGGCAAGTAACACTTTGATCATATCCCTTTCATACCCAGTTTTTATGCATTAGTTTCACCCTCAAACTTTGCATGAGTAGGATTGATAACATGTGGGTATTGGGAAGTAGTTGATGAGGTAGGAACCTATTGCCCTGCATTCAAACCATGGGTGTTACTTCTACGTTATGCTTATACTGCTATGCTATGCTCGTAGACGTGGATTTGGTTTGAGAGTATTCATGACAGATGTGAGATTGCTAATTAATGGTTCAACTTAAGGTGGCAACTTGAATACACATCTGGGTGGATTAAGGCACCTGTGGAATTCCAGTGATTGCCTGTTTTTTTGGAAATCCCGGGGTACCGTGTGATTCTCCTATGGACTGCCACCCAGGCTCAAAGGGATCATGAGATTATTCATACTAGAAACTTCCGTGTGCAGCCACAAGCTATTATGGGCTCTAGCATAGTTGATTAAGTCGTGTGAACTCTTACAGTGGTAGGCTAGCAGATGTAGGGGATGTAGGTGGTACGGTCTACCCATCGTAAGGTGCTAACGCTTCTGAAAGACTATGTCTCGGTCATCCGTTTCTCAAACATCATGTAGTGCGAGAAATCAAACGGCGGAGATCGAGTTTTGTGGGGAAAAGTGCGCAAACCTCTGCAGAGTGTACAAACTAATCATGGTTAGCCATGTCCCCGGTTATGGACATCTTGAGTATCTGGTTCTTGGATTATCATGTTGATCTCATCACTACTTAATTAATTTGATGGGTTGTTAATGATTACTTTTAATTGGGATTGAGAGGGGGTTTACCTTCTCAATATTTTTCAACAAACTTTGTAGTTAAATAAAACTTATTCCTTTGCAGTAGGGAAAAATTGGCTTTTCGCAAAAACATATTAACCCTACAGCCTCCACTAGCCATATATGCATGTAGTGATAGCATTATTCTGTTCATTATCCTTTTGTGTTACATTGCCAGCATATTCCATGTGCTGACCCGTTTTCGGGCTGCAACGTATCATGTTGCAGACTTTTCAGATGACGAGTAAGGAGCCTGAGGTCGTGGTCTTTCACTCAGTGATGCCGTTGGAGTTGATGGACTCACTTTATCTTCCAAGCCTTCCGCTGTTATCGTTTTAGATGGCCTTAAGCCATATTTATTGTAATAAGTTCTCTTTTGAGACATTCGATGTTATAAGTGTGTGATTGCTACTCTGTTATAAATCCTTCAAGTACTGTGTGTGTCAGCATTACCGATCTAGGGATGACACTTATGCACAGAGATCAGACTGTTTGAGGTCTAGTCGCGACAAAGATGGTATCAGAGCACACGCTAACTGTAGGACACGACCACTAAGCTAAAGCCCTAGATCACTACTCTCTTCTCATTTCTAACTCCTCTCCTTTTTCTACTCTTTAGGATGGCGGATGCAAGGATTAAGTTCATGCAACCGGATGAAGACACCCCATTTGGACGCCACTTGAAGGAAGTCACTAGGTACCTGAAAATTGGAATACCAAGCTTCACCGGGACCTACAACACCACTTTACCAGAAGAGGAGCGCTGGATGATTCAAGTTCAAGTTCCAAGAAGGACGTTCACGCCAGTCACTGAGCCCATAGAGTTTTCTTTCGATGCACCAACCTGAAGTCTAGGAAAGAGTATGGCAGCTCACATTACCATGGGACGCATTGGAGAAGTTTACCACAATGATCTCAAGGATACAATCTACCAGATTTGTGGGCGCCGAGATGAGCAATGGGAGATGATCAGCACCAGGAAGGATAGATCGATTGCCTCTTTCTCCAGGAGATAAACCAGCACATTCGACGCCAAGAGAACCAGATGTGCGCAGGCATGGCGGATTTGAAGAAACCAATGACAAGGATCATGGAACTGGAGGAAGAACTCAAGGCTACACGCGAAGATTATGAGGAGGAAATCGTCGTACTAGTGGAGAAGAATGACGACCTGACAAGGAAGCTAGGAGTTTTCATGGGAGACCCTGCGCCAGGAGGAGAAGATGACAGTTCCACTTGCCCGGAGAACTACATCATCATCGACGACACAGACTCGGACCCTGACGATAGCGATGATGACTATGTTGATGAAGCTGGAGCAGATATCATGGAGTCTTCGACCGATCAATTTTTCTAGTAGACCACCAAATCAGTAGTAGTATTCCACCATGTATATAGTATAGTCCAAACACTTTAGTAACGATAGTTCTAGACCGATTGTATGCCTTTGTTTGATTGATTGAGTGATATGTTTGTGTTTGTCTCATGTGCATATGGGTAGTGTTTCCCCTCTAGACCTCATTCTATTATGTTTTCTCATCTTTTCTAAACCCAGCAGATGCCTCCGAGACACGACAATGGATTTGCTTTCCCACCGGAGCTCACTCAGTTGATCCAGCAGCAGAATGCATTGATGCAGATACTAGTCCAGAATCAGAACCAGGGGAACAACAACAACAACAACAACAACAACCCACCACCACCCCCACCAGTTGACCACTTAGCCCGTTTTCTTAGGCTGAATCCGCCGGTGTTCTCCAGTAGCACCGAGCCGATTGTTGCAGATGATTAGCTTCGCAAGAATGATAGAGAGTTGACCACTGCAGGATGCACATATGCGGAAAGAGTGCGTTTTGCCGCACATCAGCTTGATGGACCCGGAGCATCTTGGTGGGAGAATTTGATAGTCACTTACCCTATTGACACTGTGACATGGGACTAGTTCCAACAGGCTTTTCGCACTGCCCATGTTTCAGCAGGAGCTATGGCCATGAAGAAGCGTGAGTTTCACAACTTATGCCAAGG
The DNA here is from genome assembly GCF_018294505.1 of Triticum aestivum. Taxonomy (NCBI): domain Eukaryota; kingdom Viridiplantae; phylum Streptophyta; class Magnoliopsida; order Poales; family Poaceae; genus Triticum; species Triticum aestivum. The sequence continues at coordinate 40,717,097 of NC_057802.1, forward strand.
AGGGCGCACTGTTGGCCAATATGTGGATGAGTTTAGTAAGTTAGCACGTTATGCCCCAGATGACATCGCTACAGATGCAGCTAAGAAGGAGAAGTTTCTGGAAGGACTAAATGATGAGCTGAGCATGCAATTGATGGTGGCAAATTTCAATAACTATCAGGAGTTGGTAGATAGAGCTCTCATGCTCGAAGGAAGCAGCGGCAGATTGACAACCGCAAGAGGAAGTATGGACAAGGGAAGTATAATTCTGGAGCCCAGCAGAGACCCCGTTACACCCCGAACTCGGGAGGACTTGTTCATAACCATGGAGGCCACACTCATAATGGAGGAAGTTCGCACAATCATGGTGGCCCCAAGAATGGTAATGGTAATGGAGGAAGTAGCGGACAGAACCGTTCCAACCCGGCAACACCCGCCAAGAAGGATCTAAGCCACGTGACGTGCTACAAATGCCAGAAGACCGGACATTACGCCAATGAATGTCCTGAAGCCAAGAATGGGAATGGCAATGGAAGCTCTGGGAAGAAGTCCCAACCCTTTCACCAGGGGACAAGTGAACCACGTTAACGTGGAGGAGGTTGAAGCCCAGCCAGATGCAGTAATAGGTAAGTTTTTGGTTAAGTCATTTACTGCAGTCGTACTTTTTGATACTGGTGCATCGCATTCATACATATCAAGGGGATTCGTGGATAAGTTTAAACTGCCAACCCAAGCCCTTAGGTCACCCATGTTAGTAACCTCGCCAGGAGCAGAGTATATGGCTAGCCTATGGTGTGATCGGTTACCGTTAAGGATTGGTAACTACTCGTTCCCCTCAGACCTAATAGTATTGGAGTCACAAGGATTGGATGTGATATTAGGCATGGATTGGTTATCGAAGTATGGAGGGAACATTGACTGCGCCAGTAAGTCGATTTTGCTTACCACCCCAGAAGGAAGAAGGATCAAGTATGTATCCCGGCATGTGCCGAATAGAACTCAAGTAAATTCCTTATCAGGAGTTGTACAGGAGGAAGTACCAGTGGTGAAGGATTTTCCGGATGTATTTCCAGAAGAGTTGCCAGGCATGCCACCAGATAGAGACATTGAGTTTTTGATTGAACTTTTGCCAGGCACAGGGCCAATATCTAAGAGACCGTACAGAATGCCCGCAAAGGATTTGGAGGAAATTAAGAAGCAGATTAAGGAGTTACTGGATAAGGGATATATTCGCCCAAGTTCATCACCTTGGGGATCACCAGTACTTCTAGTGGAGAAGAAGGATGGATCGTTAAGGATGGTTGTTGATTATCGTGGATTGAATGAGGTAACGATCAAGAACAAGTACCCACTGCTGATGATCAATGATTTGTTTGACTAGTTGCAAGGAGCTAAAGTGTTTTCTAAGATCGATCTACAATCACGGTACCACCAGCTGAAGATTCGAGAGCAAGATATACCTAAGATAGCTTTTACAACGAGGTACGGGCTGTATGAGTACACCGTTATGTCATTTGGTCTGACTAACGCACCTCCCTATTTTATGAACATGATGAACAAGGTGTTTATGGAGTTTTTAGATAAGTTCGTCGTGGTGTTCATTGATGATATTCTGGTCTACTCTAAGAACAAAGAGGAACAGAAAGAGCATTTGCGTTTGGTACTTGGGAAGCTCAGGGAACATCAGCTATACGCCAAGTTCAGCAAGTGTGAGTTTTGGCTGAAGGAAGTCGGATTCCTTGGACATGTTATATCCGGGGAAGGAATAATAGTAGACCCCACCAAAGTTGTCACTGTGACAAATTGGGAGTCACCCACGACAGTTGGAGAGATCCGGAGTTTTCTTGGACTCGCAGGATACTACCGGAGGTTCATTGAGAATTTCTCAAAGATTGCAAAGCCTATGACGGAATTGTTGAAGAAGGACACCAAATTCAATTGGACTGAGGAATGTGAGGCCAGTTTTCAGGAGTTGAAGAGACGCTTGGTTACATCACCAGTGTTGATTCTACCAGATCAACGCAAAGATTATGAAGTGTATTGCGACGCTTCACGTCGAGGACTTGGAGCCGTACTTATGCAGGAGGGAAGAGTTGTTTCATATGCCTCACGACAGCTTAAACCCCATGAGTTAAATTATGCTACGCATGATTTGGAGTTAGCAGCCGTAGTGCATGCGTTGAAAACATGGAGACATTTTCTCATCGGAAACCATTGTGAGGTATACACGGATCACAAGAGTTTGAAGTATATCTTCACGCAGAAGGAGCTGAATCTCAGACAGAGGAGATGGCCAGAGCTCATTAAGGATTATGATATGAGATTGCATTATCATCCAGGAAAGGCTAACGTAGTAGCTGATGCGTTGAGCCGCAAGAGTCATGTAAATACCCTCATGACCGGAGAGTTACCTAAGGAGTTAGCAGAAGACCTTTGCGAGCTGTGTTTGGAGATAGTTCCAAGAGGTTATATAGCAGCCTTGGAAATTCAGTCTACCTTGATGGATAAGATCAGAGAAGCTCAGAAGACGGACAAGGAGATTGCCGAGATAAAGGAAAGGATGAGTAAAGGAAAGGCTAAAGGATTTCGTGAGGATGAGCACGATACCTTATGGTTTGAGGACCGCTTATATGTGCCCAATGATCAGGAGATCAGGAAGTTGATTCTGTAAGAGGCCCATGATTCACCATATTCGATTCACCCAGGGAATACCAAGATGTATCTGGATTTGAAGGATAGTTTCTGGTGGACCGGAATGAAGAAGGATATTGCGGAGTATGTAGCAGTTTGTGATGTATGTCAGAGAGGGAAGGCAGAACATCAGAAGCCAGCAGGATTTCTACAGCCATTGCCTATACCCGAATGGAAGTGGGATAAACTAGGCATGGATTTTATCACGGGATTACCCAGGACTCGTTCAGGCTATGACTCGATATGGGTTGTAGTCGATCGTTTGACGAAAGTAGCTCATTTCATCCCAGTGAAGACCACTTACACCAGTGCTAAGTTGGCAAAGATATACATGACCAGGATCGTATGTCTGCATGGAGTTCCGAGGACCATTGTATCAGATTGAGGAACCCAGTTTACTTCCCAGTTTTGGAATCAGTTGCATGAAACTTTGGGAACCAGACTAGAGTTCAGTACAGCTTTTCACCCGCAAACAGATGGACAGACTGAAAGAGTAAATCAGATTCTGGAGGACATGTTGAGAGCTTGTGCGCTAGACTATGGATCTAGTTGGGACGATAATTTGCCTTATGCAGAGTTCTCTTATAACAACAGTTATCAAGCCAGTTTGAAGATGGCCCCTTTCGAAGCACTGTACAGAAGGAGGTGCAGAACACCGTTGTTGTGGGACGAATTTGGAGACCGATAGCTGTTTGGACCAGATTTGATTAAAGAGTCTGAAGAGAAGGTTAAGCTGATTCGCGATAGACTCAAGGTAGCACAATCCAGGCAGAAGAGTTACGCGGATTCTAAACGCAAGGAGACAGTCTACGAAGTCGGAGACAGAGTGTATCTTCGAGTATCACCACTTCGAGGAGTGAAGCGCTTTGGAGTTAAGGGAAAGTTAGCACCACGTTTTATGGGACCATATAGAGTTTTGGAACGTATGGGAGAATTTGCCTACAAGTTGGAATTACCCGAAGGATTGTCCGGAGTTCACAATGTCTTCCACGTTTCTCAGTTGAAGAAGTGCCACGCGGAGATGGCTGATATTCCTCTAAGAGATACAGTGCCGCTAGAAGCGATACAGTTGGATAGTGATTTGACATATGAGGAGAAACTAGTCAAGATACTCGAGTTTGCCAGCCGAGTTACACGCAACAAAGTAATCAAGTTCTGCAAAGTTCAGTGGAGTCACCATACTGAGCATGAAGCCACTTGGGAACGAGAGGAAGGCCTACGGAAAGACCACCCACACCTATTTTCTAGCCAACCTGAATCTCAAGGGCGAGATTCATTTTAAGGGGGGTAGGTTTGTAACATCCCAAATTTCCAATTTGGAATGTTATATATAGATCATTCATGCATATCATTTTTTTTTGCTGCATTTCGTTTCACGATCCTCGAAATCCTAAGCAACTCAAGGACCTCGGAGAGAGTTGGGGATTCCCTGTTTTCATATTTGAATTTTATCAAATATTGAAACGAGGATTATTTGTTTTAATTATTTTTCTCTCCGAAAATATTTCGTATTCAAATATATGAGAGGAGATAATATGACTGCTCCAAAATAAATGAAATATTGGAGGAAAAATATTAAAATCAAATATTGGATTTTATTCGGAGTTTTGTCGCTATTTTATTTGAATTAGGAAAAAATATGCGTTTTTCAAAATTTCATTTTAGGCCCAAATAAATGTTCACCTTGTCCGACCTATTTTTAGAGGACGGGGAAAATTTATTTCGGAATTTTTGGAGTCCGTTTAGTATTTCTTTTCTATTTCTGCATGTCGGATTTAAAAAAAAGTCAAACCGACTCCGGGCCGTACCCGAGCGGGACTCCGCCCGGGGGGGCTTTATAAGCCGCGCCGGCCGAGCCCACTGCAGCCCAAACCAGCGCCGCCCCGGCCCGACCCGCCGCCTAGCCTCGCGCGCAGCACCGCCACCGACGCCGCCGCCGCCACCCGCCGCCCGCGCTGCCTCGCCGGAGCCGCCGCGCCGTCTCGCCGGACCCCGCCGGACCCGAGGTAGTCGCCCCGGTTTTCGTGAGAAAACCGTTTTGGTTTTTTTTCGAAACCCTAGATCCGTTTTTTTATATAGATCCGGTTCGGTTTATTTTCGGTTTAGTTATTTAGCGAACGCCCGTTTTACGTTCGTTTTAACGAACGGTTTTCACCGTTTAACCGCAGACACCGAACGTTTATTCGTTAGCCTGTTCATCAGTTTTTCTTTTTCTCGGATTTTCCGCGATTATTTTCGATCGCGATTTCTGATCCGATTTTCGTTTTAGTTTATCTTTTCGCTCGTTTATCGGAATCAGGCGATTCAAGCGCCTAGATCTTCGTCTCGAAACCCTCTTTCTGTTTAACCAACTTGAACAAGATTTTGGTACTGTAAAATTTGACTTTAGTTCAGATTAGTAAACAAATCTTGTTTCTTTCGCAGTTTGAGTTTCGTTGCTTCGTTTGATTTGATTCTTTTTGCAAACCGGAGTTCTTAAGTTGAACTTTCTGGTCAATTCTTATTATTTGAGTTTTGCCCGTGCGTCTTTGCTTGATTGCTTATGTATGCTACTGTTGTTTGCGATAGAATTCCCGGAGTGCGAAGCGTGCTACTACGAGTCTCTAGGTTTCGCGGATCATCAGCAAGGCAAGTAACACTTTGATCATATCCCTTTCATACCCAGTTTTTATGCATTAGTTTCACCCTCAAACTTTGCATGAGTAGGATTGATAACATGTGGGTATTGGGAAGTAGTTGATGAGGTAGGAACCTATTGCCCTGCATTCAAACCATGGGTGTTACTTCTACGTTATGCTTATACTGCTATGCTATGCTCATAGACGTGGATTGGGTTTGAGAGTATTCATGACAGATGTGAGATTGCTAATTAATGGTTCAACTTAAGGTGGCAACTTGAATACACATTTGGATGGATTGAGGCACCTGGGGATTTTCCAGTGATTGCCTGTATTTTTGGAAATCCCGGGGTACCGTGTGATTCTCCTATGGACTGCCACTCAGGCTCAAAGGGATCAAGAGATTATTCATACTAGAAACTTCCGTGTGCAGCCACAAGCTATTATGGGCTCTAGCATAGTTGATTAAGTCGTGTGAACTCTTACAGTGGTAGGCTAGCAGATGTAGGGGATGTAGGTGGTATGGTCTACCCATCGTAAGGTGCTAACGCTTCTGAAAGACTATGTCTCGGTCATCCGTTTCTCAAACATCATGTAGTGCGAGAAATCAAACGGAGAAGATCGAGTGGGGAAAAGTGCGCAAACCTCTGCAGAGTGTACAAACTAATCATGGTTAGCCGTGTCCCTGGTTATGGACATCTTGAGTATCTGGTTCTTGGATTATCATGTTGATCTCATCACTACTTAATTAATTTGATAGGTTGTTAATGAATACTTCTAATTGGGATTGAGAGGGGGTTTACCTTCTCAATATTTTTCAACAAACTTTGTAGTTTAATAAAACTTATTCCTTGCAGTAGGCAAAAATTGGCTTTTTGCAAAAACATATTAACCCTACAGCCTCCACCAGCCATATATGCATGTAGTGATAGCATTATTCTGTTCATTATCCTTTTGTGTTACATTGCCAGCATATTCCATGTGCTGACCCGTTTTCGGGCTGCAACTTATCATGTTGCAGACTTTTCAGACGACGAGTAAGGAGCCTTAGGTCGTGGTCTTTCACTCAGTGATGCCGTTGGAGTTGATGGACTCACTTTATCTTCCAAGCCTTCCGTTGTTATCGTTTTGGATGGCCTTAAGTCATATTTATTGTAATAAGTTCTCTTTTGAGACATTCGATGTTATAAGTGTGTGATTGCTACTCTGTTATAAATCCTTCAAGTACTGTGTGTGTCAGCATTACCGATCCAGGGATGACACTTATGCACAGAGATCAGACTGTTTGAGGTCTGGTCGCTACACTTTACCCAAAACTTGAAAACTTCACAACACAAAACTCAAAAGAAAACTCGTAAGCTCCGTTAGCGAAAGAAAACAAAACATCACTTGAAGGTACTGTAATGAACTCATTCTTTATTTATATTGGTGTTAAACCTACTGTATTCCAACTTCTCTATGGTTTATAAACTATTTTATTAGCCATAGATTCATCAAAATAAGCAAACGACACACGAAAAACAGAATCTGTCAAAAACAGAACAGTCTGTAGTAATCTGTAACTAACGCAAACTTCTGGAACTCAAAAAATTCTAAAATAAATTGGTGGACCTGAGGAATTTGTCTAGTAATCATCTGCAAAAAGAATCAACTAAATAGCACTCTCCAGTAAAATGTTTTAGCTAATCTCGTGAGCGCTAAAGTTTCTGTTTTTTACAGCAGGATCATAAAGACTTCACCCAAGTCTTCCCAAAGGTTCTACTTGGCACAAACACTAACTAAAACACAAAACCACATCTAAACAGAAGCTAGATGGATTATTTATTCCTAAACAGGAAGAAAAAGCAAGGAACAAAAATAAAATTGGGTTGCCTCCAAACAAGCGCTAACGTTTAACGCCCCTAGCTAGGCATGATAATTTCAATGATGCTCACATAAAAGATAAGAATTGAAACGCAAAGAGAGCATCATGAAGAATATGACTAGCACATTTAAGTCTAACCCACTTCCTATGCATAGGGATTTTGTGAGCAAACAACTTATGGGAACAATAATCAACTAGCATAGGAAGGCAAAACAAGCATAACTCTAAAACTTTAAGCACATAGAGAGGAAACTTGATATTATTGCAATTCCTACAAGCACATGTTCCTCCCTCATAATAATTTTCAGTAGCATCACGAATGAGTTCAACAATATAACCAGCACCTAAAGCATTCTGTTCATGATCTACAAGCATAGGAATTTTATTACTCTCCACATAAGCAAAATTCTTCTCACGAATAGTAGTGGGAGCAAACTCAACAAAATAACTACCATGTGAAGCATAATCCAATTGAAAATTAAAATCATGATGACAAGTTTCATGGTTATCTTTATTATTTATAGCATACGTGTCATCACAATAATCATCATAAGTAGCAACTTTGTTCTGATCATAATCAATTGAAACCTCTTCCGAAATAGTGGATTCATCACTAAATAAAGTCATGACCTCTCCAAATCCACTTTCATAATTATCACAATAAGATTCAACATCCTCAAAAATAGTGGGATCACTACTTCCTAAACTTAACACTCTTCCAAACCCACTTTCATCATCATAAGTAGGAGGCATGCTATCATCATTATAAATTTGCATATCAAAACTTGGGAGACTAAAAATATCATTTTCATTAAACGTAGCATCCCCAAGCTTGGGCCTTTTCATATCATAAGCATAATCACTCTCATCATTAACAGTATGGATAGCACCAATAGTATAGCAATTATCATCATCACGATGAGTAATAGGAGCAACACCATTTGGGGGAGATACCTTTCTACCTTTGCTCCTCCGTCTTTTCTTTTTCTTCTTCACATCATGTGTGGGTTCAATCCTCTTTTTGGAGCTCCTTATTAATGAGATTGGTTGAATAGAAAGCTCCTCCTCGTTACCTGATTCATCATAAGAAATAATAGGAGGATATTGGGAAGTATCTTCCCTTTCATTAGTATTCTCTTCATCTTCTATTTGTTTTCTTTTCTTTATGTAATTGGCAATATAAGGATTTTCAATGCAATTCACTGCACAATACATATAAATTTCTTCTAGATCAATATCGAGGAATTTCTCGAGCTTATATTCTGGAATAAACTTAGTTTGACGTTTCAATTCTTCATAACCCAAAAGCAGACTAAGTTTATTATGATGTGCAAGGAAAATCAAGTCATCACAATTTTTGGACACGATTCGATCATGAAACAATTTGCATTTGATATTTAAATGACCATGTTCATTGCAAATTTCACAAGTATGGCTAAGATATTTTAAATTTTCAGCACTAACATTTAGCCTCTCTTGCAACCATTTAGTTTCTAAGTACTTGTGTCTCTTACAAAATCTATCTTCCCTTTTTGGTATGTATTTGCAAACTCTGTGCACTCCACAGAAATCGACATGCTTATAGGAAACATTTTCATCATGACTAGTGCAATCATCATTAGTACCATGGATATTCAAAGAGTTCATACTAACAACATTGCAATCATGCTCATCATTCAAAGATTTAGTGCCAAACATTTTATAGACTTCCTCTTCTAGCACCTTGGCACAATTTTCCTTTCCATCATGCTCACGAAAGATATTAAAAAGATGAAGCGTATGAGGTAAACTCAATTCCATTTTTTTTGTAGTTTTCTTTTATAAACTAAACTAGTGCTAAAACAAGAAACAAAAAGATTCGATTGCAAGATCTAAAGATATACCTTCAAGCACTCACCTCCCCGGCAACGGTGCCAGAAACTGCTTGATGTCTACTACACAACCTTCTTCTTGTAGACGTTGTTGGGCCTCCAAGTGCAGAGGTTTGTAGGACAGTAGCAAATTTCCCTCAAGTGGATGACCTAAGGTTTATCAATCCGTGGGAGGTGTAGGATGAAGATGGTCTATCTCAAACAACCCTGCAACCAAATAACAAAGAGTCTCTTGTGTCCCCAACACACCCAATACAATGGTAAATTGTATAGGTGCACTAGTTCGGCGAAGAGATGGTGATACAAGTGCAATATGGATGGTAGATATAGGTTTTTGTAATCTGAAAATATAAAAACAGCAAGGTAACTAATGATAAAAGTGAGCGTAAACGGTATTGCAATGCTAGGAAACAAGTCCTAGGGTTCATACTTTCGCTAGTGCAAGTTCTCTCAACAATAATAACATAATTGGATCATATAATAATCCCTCAACATGAAACAAAGAATCACTCCAAAGTCACTAATAGCGGTGAACAAACGAAGAGATTATTGTAGGGTACGAAACCACCTCAAAGTTATTCTTTCCGATCAATCCATTGGGCTATTCCTATAAGTGTCATAAACAGCCCTAGAGTTCGTAGTAAAATAACACCTTAAGACACACATCAACCAAAACCCTAATGTCACCTAGATACTCCAATGTCACCTCAAGTATCCGTGGGTATGATTATACGATATGCATCACACAATCTCAGATTCATCTATTCAAACCAACACAAAGTACTTCAAAGAGTGCCCCAAAGTTTCTACCGGAGAGTCAAGATGAAAACGTATGCCAACCCCTATGCATAGGTTCATGGGTGGAACCCGCAAGTGGATCACCAAAACATACATCAAGTGAATCAACAGAATACCCCATTGTCACCACAGGTATCCCACGCAAGACATACATCAAGTGTTCTCAAATCCTTAAAGACTCAATCCGATAAGATAACTTCAAAGGGAAAACTCAATCCATTACAAGAGAGTAGAGGGGGAGAAACATCATAAGATCCAACAATAGTAGCAAAGCTTGCGATACATCAAGAGCGTGCCAAATCAAGAACACGAGAGAGAGAGAGATCAAACACATAGCTACTGGTACATACCCTCAGCCCCGAGGGTGAACTACTCCCTCCTCGTCATGGAGAGCGTCGGGATGATGAAGATGGCCATCGGTGAGGGTCCCCCCCTCCGACAGGGTGCCGGAACAGGGTCCCGATTTGTTTTTGGTGGCTACAGAGGCTTGCGGCGGCGGAACTCCCGATCTATTCTGTTCTTCGATGGTTTTAGTGTATATTGGTATATATAGGAGGAAGAAATACGTCAGGGGAGCCACGAGGGGCCCACGAGGTTGGAGGGCGTGCCCAGGGGGTGGGCGCGCCCCCCTGCCTCGTGCCTTCCTCGTTGATTCCCTGACGTGCACTCCAAGTCCCCTAGATTGCTTCCGTTTCAAAAATAACTTTCCCGAAGGTTTCATTCCGTTTGGACTCCGTTTGATATTCCTTTTCTGCGAAACACTGAAACAAGGGGAAAACTGGCAATGGGCTCTGGGTTAATAGGTTAGTCCCAAAAATAATATAAAAGTGCATAATAAAGCCCATAAACATCCAAAACAGATAATATAATAGCATGGAACAATCAAAAATTATAGATACGTTGGAGACGTATCAACCACGTCTTGAGAACTTCTAGAATTTCTTCACGAGTAGTGCTAGCTCCTAGCTCAGTTCTTCAGGATCACCAAGGCTACTACCAGAATCTTCACCTTCAGATTCAGAGACTGCCTTGGCCTTCAGGGCACGTGATCTGCCATAGCTCGAACCATAGAGATCTCTCTTCTCAGCAAGCGGGAACTCATGAGTGTTTAGCCTCTCGAGGATATCAGCGGGATCAAGTGACTTGTAATCTCCACGTTCTTGTATCATCAGTGCCAGAGTATCAAATGAGGAATCAAGTGATCTCAGCAATTTCTTCACCACCTCATGGTCAGTGATGTCAGTGGCACCAAGTGCTTGAAGCTCATTTGAGATGTCAGTGAGGCGATCGAAGGTTTGTTGAACATTTTCATTTTTGAGTCTTTTGAAGCGGTTGAAGAGATTGCGAAGAACGTCAACTCGAGAGTCACGCTGTGTTGAGACTCCTTCATTGACTTTGGACAGCCTATCCCAGATAAGCTTAGCAGTTTCCAAAGCACTCACTCTTCCATACTGCCGTTTGCTCAGATGGCCACATATGATGTTCTTCGCTTGAGAATCGAGTTGCTTGAATCTCTTCACATCAACAGCATTCAGAGAAGGTGTGACTGAGGGAACACCATTTTCCACAACATACCAGAGATCGTTATCAATTGCCTCAAGATGCATTCGCATCTTATTCTTCCAGTAGGGGTAATCCGTCCCGTCGAAGGTAGGACACCCAGCAGAGACCTTGATCATACCTGCGGTCGACATAACTAAAACTCTAGTCGATTAAACCAAAATCACACAGAACAAGGGAGTACCTTGCTCTGATACCAATTGAAAGTGCGTTATATCGACTAGAGGGGGGTGAATAGGCGATTTTTATGAATTCTTCACTGAGGAATTTCAGGGTGAGGAAATTCCTAAGCGAAGAACTACTTGCAGCGGAATAAGTACTCAGATGTAAACATAACAGAACATAAGCATAGTCATCATGATGAATTGAAGACAAGCACAGAGTACAGAAAGCGTAAACACAAGATAAAACAGGATGAAGACAAACATACTGAAGAAATTGAGCTGATGTTGGGGATATTACCACTGGGCGTAAACCAGTCAGGAGAGGCCGGGTTAACCCCATAGCGGTCCACTACACCTGAAGCCCATGAAGATAAAGACGGTGACGCTTTATGAAGGCCCAGGGCCCAAAGCCGGTTTAAGGCCTGTAGACATAAACCGGTATGGATATGTAAACTTGTGTTGTAAGATAGAAAGAGCAGAGACCGAGCTGGACACGTTTATGAGCCGGACTCGGGATTCTGTAAACCGACGGGCGTCAACCCGTGTATATAAGGGGGCGACCCGGCGGCGGTTCAGAACAAAAAACAACAACTCGAGACTCAGGCAAAGCGTATTCGCTCCCTGGTCATCGAAACCCTAGCAATTCCACAACAACTGGATTAGGCTTTTACCTTCACCGCAAGGGGCCGAACCAGTATAAACTCTCTGCGTCCCTTGTCCGCTTTAACCCCTTTAAGCTAACCCGCCCGATGGCTCCACGACTAAGTCCTTTCCTTAGGACATCTGCCGTGACAAAACCACGACAGTTGGCGCCCACCGTGGGGCTATCGCACGATGGTTTTGAGTTCTTAGAGGGCAGCTTCGAAGGACTCAAGGGCTACGCTGTAAGCCAGATGACCAAGAGTCGTCGCGGCAAGCTCTACATCGATGATGCAGGCTAGGGCCCCGAGGCCGGCTCAATCGAGTATGGGTACCGGGTCCCCTTCGGTGGCATACACGTTTTCATTGGCAAAATCAGCGAACCGGGCCCTGAGCCAGACATCTGCACCGACCTCGTCGAAACGGCTCAGCATGCGAGATCTGCCCGGGTTAAGCCTGTCATGAAGTGTGCCTTCGTGGGAGTCATCCACGGAGGGGAATATGAGGATAGATCGGAATCTGGTGGTGAAACCATCGTTTATTCCGGCGACGAGTCATCGACCGGAGAGACCGAGTCGTTGTATCAGTTGCAAGATGGCCGGATTGGGGGCTGTTTCGATGGCGACAGTATTCCGGACCCCTTTGATCTGCCAAACCGGGTTGCAATCTTCATGGCCGGTACACAACCAGTGCTCCACTCTTCAACCACAGCGGCGATGATTTCCGGAACAACAGCAGCGACAGCGGCCGGGGCAGGAGGCCCTGTGCGACCGCCGGCTCAGGTTCTATCTGATTTATTTGACGCTTTGGCAACGCTGATGGTGGAGGTTAACCCAGTGGATCAAGATGCACATAATGCGGAAATCGTGAAGGCGAAGGATCAGATCACCCAGGCCAAAGCCGACTTGGCAGCTGAGGATACCAGGATGGCTACGGAACGGGCCGCATTGGATGCACAGGCTTACCGGCTTATGCTGGATCAGAGTGCGTCGAACGATGTCCTGAAGAGGAGGTACCAATCTCGCCTGCCGCCAGTTTATGAAGCCAGGAACCTCTTTAATACCCCAGGAGCGGGGACCAGTAAGCTGCTGGTGGTAAACCGGGCGGAGGTACCTAGAGCGGGGGCGCCGGTTCAGCCACGTTTGGTGGATCCGCCACACCAGAACAACATTGTGACACAGCATATCCCAACGCCACCGGGTCATTACTCTAACCCGATGGACAACATTGTCGCTGCCGCTTCACGGCTGGCGGCCCTCCCAATTGAAGGCGAGTCTCCGGTGGCAGTCGAGACGCGACGGGCTAGGGAGCTTCTTCAGACAGCTTTGGTTCAGCAGCAGGCTTATTCATATAGTCGCGAGAGGATCCATTTTACTCCCCGCCCAAGTCGGAGCTACAACAGGCATATGGATGAACCGGCCGTGTCAAGCAATGCGCGAAACCGTGATCCGCCCCGTGGCCATAACCCGACGGGTGGTGGAGGTGATGCTCAGGATGTGGTGGATCGCGCTCGAGCTCGTCGAGAGGCCGAGTTAGCAGCACAGCACGAGGCCTGTCAACTTAGTCCGGTTCATCCAACCACATCTGTGGAACCAGGAGTTACTTCTAGCTCTTTGGGAGTACCGTGTCTTGTCCCAGCGTTGCGCAACATGCGCCTGCCCAAGGATTTCAAAGGCCCGCGTAAAGTGCCGAATTACACCGCCGATTTATCCCCCGAGACATGGGTCGAAAGCTATGAGATGGCAATGGAGATGCTGGATGTGGACGATGCGGCGTGTGCTAAATACTTTACCATGATGTTGGAAGGAACGGCTCGCACTTGGTTGAAAAACTTGCCAGCTAACTCCATTGGGTCATGGGCCGAGCTGAGAGCCCGGTTTATTCAAAATTTCAAAGACACGTGCAAGCAGCCTATGTCGATTGTGGACTTGTCTGCCTGTGTACATGAGGAAGGAGAATCAACAACCCATTGGGTGCGTCGGGTTTCACAAATCTTGCATTCATCAGACCACATCAACGCTGATACAGTAGTTTTGACATTGGAAGGCAATTGCCGGTGTACGCCACTGAAGTTGAAATTGGGACGGCTCAAGCGTCACTGCAGTGACATGGGGACTCTCATGGCTGCTCTGGTGAAGTATGCCGACTCTGATAGTACCAAGGATCCCGAGTCCGACGATGACAAGACAGGGAAGGGAAAGAAGAGCGGCAATACCAAGGGGCAGCAGCATAACCCGGTGGGTCATGGAAATAATGGTAAGCGTAAGGCGGATGCCAGCCTGGATTTTGTGGCTAATACCAATGCAGAGGATAAGGGTCAGTGGCGTAAGGGTAAACCGCCCCAGCGTGGTGGAGGGCCAAGTCCTAACCCGGACCGCCTGTCTTATCTATTGAACCAGCCTTGCCCAAAACATGGAACGAAGGAGACACCGTCCACGCACCTCTGGAAGGATTGTTATATCATGCAGGAGTTCGAAAATTCTGATATCTTTCGGTATGATCATGGACCGGGTGGCGGTTCAGGCCCCGGATCTCATGGGCCGGGTTATGGTGGAGGCAATTCCGGTTCAGGCTTCCACGGTTAATCAGGGTGGACATAACAATCAAGGCAATCAGGGCAACCAAGGTGATTATAATCATCAGGGCAATCAGCAGCAACAGCAGCAGTCGGGTTATCAGAGCAACCCAAAGCAGTTGAATAGTGGGCAGTATCATGTCTTCACCAGTAGCTTGTGCAAGCGCGATCAGAAGCTTCATAAGAGGGCAGTAAACTCCGTTGAACCGGCGGTGCCCCGTTACTTGCGCTGGTCTGAGCAGCCGATCGTGTGGAGTAGAGAGGATCATCCACCCCGGGTTGACAATCCGGGTCATCTGGCATTGGTGGTGGCGCCTCAGGTGGGAGGTTATAAGTTCACTAAGGTACTCATGGATGGGGGAGTAGTATCAATATCCTTTATTACGAAACTTTCCGTCGCATGGGGTTAACAGATAAAAATCTTAAACCGTCCAATACAGTGTTCCATGGTGTGGTGCCTGGTAAATCGGCATATCCTGTTGGTAAAATAGCTCTGGAGGTGGCTTTCGGAGATGAGCATGACTCGAGATCAGAAACATTGACCTTTGAAGTGGTGAAAATCAAAAGCCCGTATCATGCCCTGTTTGGACGGCCAGCTTATGCTAAGTTTATGGCACGGCCTTGTTATGTCTATCTGCAGCTCAAGATGCCGGGTCACAAGGGAACTATAACAGTGCATGGGAGCCGCAAGATCGCTTTGGAGTGTGAAGAAGGTGATGCGGCTTATGCTGAGTCGGTTTGTGCAACAGAAGAGTTGAAGTTTTACAAAGACAATGTTGATCCGGCAGATATGACTTCATTGAAGAAACCAACTACAGAGCATGATCCGACCCTGAAGTATAAATCGGCTGATGAGACAAAGCTTGTTGATTTCATGCCTGGCGATTCATCCAAGCAGTTTAGCATCAGCGCTAACTTGGATCCGAAATAGGAAAGCGCGCTCATCGAGTTCATCCGTGAGAATCGGGACATCTTTGCATGGAAGCCTTCTGACATGCCAGGTGTACCGAGAGAACTCGCTGAGCACACTCTCAATGTTGATCCCAAGTATAAACCGGTCAAGCAATTTCTTCGCCGGTTCAATGAAGAAAGACGCAAGGCTATTGGAGAAGAAGTTGCCAGGCTCTTGGCGGCTGGGTTTATCATCGAAGTGTTTCATCCTGAGTGGTTGGCTAATCCGGTGCTGGTGCTCAAGAAGAACGGCACTTGGCGTATGTGTGTGGACTACACAGATCTCAACAAGCTTGTCCAGCAGATCCTTTTGCCCTCCCTCGTATTGATCAAATCATTGATGCTACGGCGGGTTGCGAGCGTTTGAGCTTTCTAGATGCATATTCTGGTTACCGTCAGATAAAAATGGCAGTTAAGGACTAGGAGAAGACATCCTTTATAACTCCTTTTGGAGCCTTCTGTTATGTGTCTATGCCCTTTGGGCTCAAGAGTGCCCAAGCGACTTATCAGCGGTGTGTGCAGAATTGTCTTCATGATCAGATCGGCCGCAATGTTCATGCTTATGTGGATGATATTGTGGTAAAATCTAGACAGAAGGAGACGTGATAGATGACTTGAAGGAGACCTTTGATAACCTGCGGGTTTATAAAATGATGCTTAATCCGGCCAAGTGTGTTTTTGGTGTACCGGCAGGCAAGCTCTTGGGCTTTTTGGTGTCTAACAGGGGCATTGAAGCTAATCCGGAAAAGATCAAAGCCATCACCTCTTTGGCCAAACCGAAGTGTATCAATGATGTTCAACGCCTGGCAGGCTGGATTGCCGCGTTGAGCCGGTTTATCAGTCGCCTTGGCGAGAAAGCCATCCCTTTGTATAAGATGCTAAAGAAAACGGATAACTTCATCTGGAGTGACGCCGCTAATGAAGCATTTGAGGACTTAAAGCGGCAGCTGGCTAATCCGCTGGTTCTCGTTGCTCCAGTTGACATAGAGCCATTGTTGCTATATGTGGCAGCTAACGCCCGGGCTGTTAGCGTGGCTATTGTGGTGGAGCGCAAGGAGGCCGGAAAGGAATATCCGGTTCAACGGCCGGTTTACTATATCAGTGAGGTACTTATTGAGTCCAAGCAGAGGTACCCGCATTGGCAGAAGTTGGTGTATGGAGTTTTCATGGCAAGCCGGAAGCTTAAGCAATATTTCCAAGGTCATCCCATCACAGTGGTCAGCTCTGCTCCTTTGGGGGATATAATCCAGAACAGGGAAGCAACTGGCCGGATTGCTAAGTGGGCTATCGAGCTTGGGCCTCACGGGTTGAAATACATACCCCGAACGGCGATCAAATCTCAGGCACTTGTGGATTTCATCAATGATTGGACAGAACTACAAGCGCCAGAAGAGAAGCCGGATCATACTTATTGGACTATTCATTTTGATGGGTCCAGGCAATTGGAGGGCTCGGGGGCTGGAGTCGTATTAACTTCCCCATGAGGTGATAAGTTTTGTTATGTTCTCCGTTTAATGTTCCCTTGCACTAACAATGCAGCTGAATATGAGGCCTTACTCCATGGTCTTCGGATGGCTAAGGAGATGAACCTAAGCCGAGTTAAGTGCTTCGGTGACTCGGACCTGGTGGCTCAACAAGTGTCCGGCACTTGGGACTCCAAGGACCCACTCATGGCAGCATATCGTCGTGAGGTGGATATTGTTGCAGGTCACTTCAAAGGTTATCAGGTGGATCATGTGGACCGGCGGAAGAATGAAGCGGCAGACGCTTTAAGCCGCTTGGGTTCCCAACGTAAACCAGTTCCACCTAATGTCTTCCTGGATGTACTGCATAATCCGTCCGTCAAGCTCCCTGGTGAAGAGGATTTGGCTATTCCTGATCCGGAGGCTCAGTTGGTGGCGGCTCTTCATGTTATTCCGGATTGGACGGTTCCATATTTGGCGTATATGAACCGGGGCGAGTTACCAGAAGACGAAACTTCGGCCAGGCAGATAATCCGGCGGTCCAAGTCCATGACAATCATCAATGGAGAGTTACATCATTGCAGTGTGACAGGGGCGTTTCAACGTTGTGTATCCCTGAAGAAGGCCGTGAAATTTTGCGTGAGATCCACGAAGGAGATTGTGGTCACCACGCCGGTTCAAAATCGCTGGTGGCCAAGGCGTTTCGTCACGGTTTTTATTGGTTAACAGCTCATGCTGATGCCGAGGACTTGGTCAAAAGGTGTGATGGATGTCAAAAATTCTCACGACGGGCTCATGTACCGGCTCAAGAATTGAGGATGATTCCAATTACTTGGCCGTTTGCGAACTTGGGGGCTGGATATGGTTGGACCCTTTAAGAGATCCAAGGACAAGAAGACCCACCTTTTGGTGGCGGTTGATAAGTTCACGAAGTGGGTGGAGGCAGAGCTAGTCAGTAAGTGTGATGCAGCTACGGCGGTTCAATTCATCAAAAAGGTGATCTTCCGGTTTGGCTTTCCACACAGCATTATAACAGACAATGGTACCAATCTGTCAAAGGGTGCCATGAAGGAGTTCTGTCAACGTGAACACATCCGGCTTGACGTATCATCAGTGGCTCACCCCCAGTCCAATGGTCAAGCGGAGAGGGCCAATCAAGAGATCTTGAGAGGCATCAAACCCCGGCTTATGGTTCCTTTGCAACGGACGACGGGTTGTTGGGTTGAGGAGTTACCTTCTGTGTTATGGAGCATTAATACCACACCCAATAGATCGACGGGATACACGCCTTTTTCATGGTTTATGGTGCGGAGGCGGTTCTTCCTAGTGACATCCGTCATGACTCACCCCGTGTAGCAGCATATGTCGAAGCTGACAATGAGAAGGCACGGCAGGAAGCTCTCGACCTGTTAGATGAGGAGCGTGACATGGCAGCAGCCCGTTCGGCGATTTATCAGCAAGATCTGCGTCGTTATCACAGCCGTCGGGTTAGAACCAGAACCTTTCAAGAAGGCGATTTGGTGCTCCGACTCATCCAGGATCAGACGGATATGGACAAGTTATCCCCCCCTTGGGAAGGACCTTTGTGGTCAGCAAGAATCTGCACAACGGGTCATACTACCTAATCGATGTTCGAGAGCGCAAAGACTCACGTAAATCGGAGGAGGAGACCCACCGGCCGTGGAATATCGCTCATCTTCGGCCCTACTATACTTGAGCCATAGGCTCTGCTTATGTACATAGTTATGACAATGTATATATTATGATCAATATAATAAACCGGAACCTCAGCTAAAGCGGGGTATCTGTTGTTTTCTTACATCATGTGTGGTTACATGGAGCTTCTGTTTATAAAGCGGCGTCCGGTTTACCCCTTGATTCAGCTTATCAAAGCTTTATACAAACATCACTTGGGGGCTTGGTCGTATCCGAACCATAGCTACACCTCTTGATCGGCGCAATGCCACAACATCACTTGGGGGCTTGGTCGTATCTGAACCATAGTCACAACTCTTAACCGGCTCAAAGCCAAATCAATCCGGGGCCAAAGAGAGTGTTGTAAAACAACAACTCAAACATAGGCACCCACTGAGCACAGCTCAAAATGTTACTTGGGGATTCTTTGGTGTCAAAATGAACAAAGAATCTACACTTGTAATAGGCTATCAAGCCATGGCTTGGAAGCCTGGTGTATACACCTAAAACCCCGGGTTAGCCTGCCTCTTTAAGTTTGTCACTCCGCCCAGGTAAACCTGGTATGACCCATCGAACTTTGACAAGTGACTCTAATAAGACCCTAAACTTGTCAAGTTAAAATGATGTTTGGTTAAGGATTGAGGACCATCTTAAAAGGCTTTGCAAAAATGGTTTAACTCAGTGGCCTGGCAGCCCATGAAAAGCCTCGAATTTGGGGCCTGGCAGCCCGTGAAAAGCCTCGACTACAAGGGTTTTTATTTGCTTTTTGCTAAGTTTTTCTCTCTTTTGACAAGATTTGTGATGTTTTTAAACCGGTCTTCATCAACCCGGTTAGGCTGTCAACTCCAAGTTGTCAGTACATGATCAATTTATAATCTGGAGACTATCATCCCGGTCTGGTTTCGACTCTAAGTCACCAGTATTGAATAAACCGGTGTTTATCACAACCCGGAACGGTTTTATTGTAAACCGGCATCATATAACACGAGTTACTGATGCTCCGAATTAGGGTTGTTACCCTCACTACAAAGTTGGTTAGCCAACATTATGACTCAAGGTCACAAGTATCACGTATTTCCATAATTAGTTATCTTTTTATAACTTTGGTTATAAACCTTGGTTATATATATATTTGGGTATTATGACCCGCCCGGTGGTAAACTGCCAGGGCGCTTTAAGCTTTTTATCTGCAGGGATAGCTTGAGTAAATTGCTATGGATTATGAACATCATATCTTAAGCATGGCGGATTAGCAAGCATCAGTCGCAGATAAATATGCACGAAGGCATAACAGACCAAGTGTTTTAACTAGCCTATTACAAGGCGTTTCAGTGCCCAAAAGGATAATTGTTTCTCAAATACGTGTTGCAGCACGTGGAAGACTAAACCGGCCTCCGGATTATGATTGGTCACCAGCTTGACCTGACGGCTGCGGATCATCTTGCACCGGTTCATCCTCTTCGTTCTACCCAGCGGCTGGAAGTCAATAGTTGTCCAGTCGATCCCAGTTAACGCTTGGAACACAACTTCGTCGCTTATAAGGGTGGACGGTTCAATATCAGGGGCATAAGTGTGCTTACGGATTGGAGGGATCAGGTTTTGAGCCTCAGGAGTCGGTGCAGCAACCCGTTTGTTATTGGTGTCATAACTCGCCTGGTAAAATGACAGATCAACTTCTTCAGCAAGTTGACAAGCCAGTGGACGAACTTCCCGGTTTATGGCGCGGAGATCATTAGTGCAAAATTCTGATCCGTCTTCTTTTAAGCTTGGGTAGCCTTTAATGACGTCTGCCGGATCAAGATCAGGCACCCATGCTTTTGCCCGGGTTAGTGCAGTTAAAGCGCCAGCCCTTGCAGCAGATCTCTTTAGCTCTTCTACCCGGGCAGGCAACATAGATAGCCTGACTAAGGTATCCTTGATTAACGTCGGGGGCGGCTTATTGTGAGAAGCGGTGCAGATGATTCGTTGCGCGCCGGTATACAATTGCTCTATCAGCGTGTAGGCAGCTTTCAGCTTCGTCTGTACATCAGAGCCTAGATGACTAATGCGAGTTCCTGCATCGTTACAAACGTCAGTAAACCGGCAACGCATGGAAAGATATGTTGAAAGTATAAGGCAAGGATGCTTACCGAACACAGCAGCAGTCATGGCATGTATCTGCCGCTTTACGCCAGTCAGCTCATCTACCACCGGTTTAAGAGCTGCTTCTGCGTCTTCGGCTCTTTTCTGCAAAGCGGATTTTTCCGTGTTCCAATCTGCACGCTCTTTGTTGAAACTCCCCTTTAGCTTTTCCACAGCAGCTAAAGCGCTAGTCCGCTCATCCTTTTCCTTGGCGGTTTCGGCTTGCTGGGATTTGATGTTCTCTTGCAGATCAGCGGTTTGAGCATCTTTTTTTGCTCAGTTCAGCCTATAACAAGACAGAAGTATAATGAGTGGGTGCTACATGTTTGAAGTACCAACCACATAACAAGTTCTGTACTTGATACTTGGGGGCTAATGCATATTTGCTGGTTCTCGAAAAAAATTACAAGTCCCAAGCACAATATAAGTATTACTCTTGGCACTTGGGGGCTAATATATGTTTGCTCAAAGTACTGATTTGGGAAGTCTTTTAACAGTCCCGGTTCATCTTTACAAAGTTAAACCAGCCCTTGGGGGCTACATCAGTGAAAGGTACAATATTGTGCTTCTACAAATATTTGTTCATCTTAAAGTGATAACCTGGTCCCTGGAGGCTAAGCATGATAGGTTATTGCTAAGTCCCGGTTCAGATTGATATCATAAACCGTCACTTGGGGGCTACTGGAGTTGATATTTGGAATTTACAAGAGAGACAGTTAAGCAGAGTTCAGCATTAGTTACCTCATATCGCTCTTTCATCAAATTTACCAAACCGGCTTCATAGTCACGGCTGGTGTACAGAGGGTTCAAGAAGCCAGAGTGAAGGTCTTGAGCATTGAGATGGGCATAGCTTGACAAATCGGCGTTCCATTTGCCTTTGCCGATAGCAGAGAGCTCGTCCTTGGCAGTATGCTTTGATAAAGCAACAGGATTGCCAGGAGTGGTATGGCCAATGCCAGTAATCATGACATCATCCTCTTTATCATCAGCAGCTTTCACGGGAGTTGGCGGTTTGTCGGTAGCCTTAGCTGGACTGGCCGATTTGTCATCGGACGGACCGGGCTGGTCGTTTTGTCAGCGTGGCTTGTAGTGTCAATTTCTACTTGTTCAGTAAACAAGTCATGGTCTTGAGGCGGTGGATCATTAAGCATGGCGTCAGCATCGGTCTCTTCAGGATCTGGAGTCTTTTCCGGTTCAACAGCCACGTTATCATCAGCCGGTTTATTCAACCGAGCCTTCTTGCTGGGTCTGGGCTTGGCGCTGAGAAAAATAAACATGAGGATCAGTACAGTATATAAAAATAACACATCAAGGATAAAAACAAGTGTATAGCTCACCCAATAACTGTTTTGAGGGGTGGAAGCTTTGTGGCTGATGACTCGCCAGAAGATGAGTGGGAAGTACCCTGATAATTTGAATCAGACGGGTTAAGAGGCTGACGGAAACAACCCGCTTTGGGGCATGAAGTGTCAAGGGTATAAGAGACCTCTGATCGGCGTTTCTGAATCGGAGTGTTCGGTAAACCGGCGGAGGTAACTACCTGGCCGCTGTGCCGGGTTGTGCGGCGAGCCTCGTGCTGCTGCGTCTTCAAAAGAAAGTTTGGGTCCAAGTAAGCAAGGGTGAGAAAATTTTACTTTCTGGTTTGCTCGATGGATTTTTGATGTTGGCAGAGGATCTGAATCAGAGGAAAGAATGATTACCTCTACATCATCAGCTTGACTGCCTTCAGCGTCGTCCTGATAATAGTCATTGTCAATGAGGTGTACGAAAAATGAAACAAGAGAGTCAAGTTCTACCTCTAATTCCGGGTTACCCACATCGTCATCAGCATTTAGCTCGGAGGATGCAGTGGTCCTTTTCTTGGCAGGTTTCTTAACAACCTTGGTCTTTGGGCGCAGTGGCTTTGCCGTTTTATCTTGCGGTTTTGCCGGTTTGTCTTGTGGCTTTTTATTCCAGAACGGATCATCACCCTGTCAAAATCAGACAAACTCTCA